>NC_060150.1:31499284-31541271 GCF_021292245.1 Micropterus dolomieu | reverse complement strand
TTATTAGAAAACCATTTACAGAACAGCCTCAGAATTGAGCTTCAGAGAATAGTAATTGATTTTTTTATATTCATATATTTATAGTTTATAACAAAACAGATATTGACACATTTTACTCTGATGATACTCATAGAAAGTATCTGTACCGGATACTCTGTTTTAACCGAGTACTTGCTAAACCCTTATAATTAGTTGATTATGTATATGTTTTTCTCAAACTCAAAAGACGCAGCACCTAGGCAATCCTCATACTCTCGCCTTTTTTTTCAACTGATAACTTACATACGTAAGTTCAATCAACACGGCAAAAGTGTCAAATAGTCAACACAATGAATTAATGCAAGTTTAACTTTCTAAAACTCATACAGTTGAGTTCAAAATCCAAAACTTGTCAGTGTGACGGTAAGATGTTTTGCGACACATGTATGGGTTCGGGCTGTACAGGACTGTTTTAGTGATTAGGGAGCTGAGCTTGAAGTCAAACATCTCTATTCCCTGGTAAAACTACATTCCAACTTTCACTTATTCTGATAAGTAACGACCGGAAGAATGAGGTTGTGGATACAAGTGGCTGAAATCAGTTTCCTCTGCAGGCTGGCTGGGCTCACACAGACATTTTGTTAAGGAGCTTAGACATATAAGGAGAGCTTGTTTTTTGATGCTCCTTCACGTTGAAACGAGTCAGTTGAGGTGTTTCAGGCAACTGATAAGGATGCCTCCTGGACGCCTCCCTTTAGATGTTTTCTGGACATGTCAAATGCAGCAGAGGCCCCAGGGCAGACCCAGAGCACGCTGGAAGTATTACATATCCTATCATATCTGGCCTTGGAACTACTAAAGGTCTCCAGGAGCAGATGGCTAGGGAGAAGGATGTCTGGGGTACCTTTCTTATTCCGCTACTGTACCACCATGAAAAGATAAGTAGTTGAAAATGGATGGATAGTAACTCAAATGATTGTCTAAACAGATGCAGATTAATGATTTGTTGATTGACTTATCAATTATTAAATACTTGTTTCAGCTCTAGTCCTCATATTACATTAGTTACATTATAAATGTAAATGCTTGACTGACTAATATATTGTACAATAGAATATCTTCCTTCACTGAAATCTTCAGAAAGCTAGACAGAGGGAAGGGAGGGATGTTACCACATAATTGCACTATGTCAATGTTATAAACATTGATTCATATTTAAAGTAAAATCATAGCCAGTAGAGTTCTCATGCATTGCAAGTTGTACTTGGACTCGGCCTCTTCATAGATTTTTTTGCACTACCTCCTGCTATTTTCTTAGCCACAAATGCGCTGTAACTCTCGGGATGGCAGTGTTGGTCAGTTGGTCCACCTTTTTGATCTAGACTGAAATATCTCAACAATGAGATGGATTGCCGTGACATTTTGTACAGATATCCACAGTCCCTAGAGCATGAAGCCTAATGACTTTGGTGATCCTCTGACTTTTGCTGTTGCGCCTCCATGAGGTTGGCATTTGTGGGTTGTAATAACTCTGGTCACCCAGTGACTTTTCATCAAACAGAATTACCAGGTTAGATTCATAATTTGTAAAATGTTTTTGTCCATTATTTAACATATTAAATTCAATTAGATTAAATTACCTTTGTTAGCATGCTAACATGCTAAACTAAGATGGTGAACATGATAAACCATACAACTGCTAAACAGCATGTTAAAATTATCATTGTTAGCCAAACACCATACTGACGTTAGCATTTAGCTCAAAGCACTGATGTCCAGCCTCACAGAGCTGCTATCATGGACGTAGACTCTTAGTCTTGTTTATCCCTGCATCTTTCAGGACTGACAAATGAAGACAAAGCATGGCTGCTAGAGTACCCCACCTTTTTAAATGATTTTTGAAATTGTGTGTAGTTTTTGTAGTGTGGCACTGACTCATCATACTGTTAGCAGGGGTATCACATTCAGCAGAGATTACCCTATGTTGTTCATGGATCTGTCCCGCTTATTAGCCAGTTTAGCCCCAGTACTATTACATGGTGTTTTTTAATGATTGGTGGTTCAAGTGATTTTCTAGTAGTGGTTATCTCTTTCTCGATTAACTTTAGTGTGTCTTCCTCCTGTAAATGCTTGTCTGCTTCGGCTTGCATGCAAAGGTATAGTGCCCATAGAGATGGAGCAATTTTGCAAAAAATAACAAAGAGAGGATATGAGTGTCCAGATGTGCAAAGCTGATATTGACTCAAGGATGTAATTTCTTGCTAAATATATTCCATTCAGTCTTGTAAGATTCTCGTTCCATATTTTCAGGTTTCATTTAGTATTCTGAAATGTTCATAGCACATACATTAATATTTTTGCTTTCTTCATATTACATTTTTTCTTTCAGGTTTCCATGAAATATTATTACTATAAATCATGATATAGAAATGAATATTACCAAAAATTATCCATCATGGGACATCCTAGTATCTAACTGGTTATTTAACATTAGCTTTTTACACATGGTGCAGACATGGAGCAATATTAACATTAATTTGGAGTTGTTTTATGTCAACCTGACAAATGTAGGTAAGGTAATAAGCAAAGTGGGTTTTACATTTACAGATTTTGCTGAAAAACACATGCCAGCTACAAGACCAGTGAGAGTGAACCCAAATAGTAAAGTTGCAAGGAAGGAAAAATAAAACAGTCAGCTAAAAGATTGTAAACTGCCCTGTAGAGCTGAGTAGAACTGCACAGTTGAGTAAAAATTCTCTGTTTGATATTGCATTACATTTCACATTTATTCCATTTTTAATATAGAGAAATACTGATTGGAGCAGCTGAAAGCGAACTTTCGACATGCAAAAAATAAAATGGGAATGAGATATGTTTCCAGAATTACAGGTGGAGGCATTCTGAAAGTAAAATGTACCAGAGTTATCAGACAGCACACTAAAGAAAATGGAATGGGTCTTTACGCTGCTCCACTAACTAATCATCAAATGTTCACACACTAAACACAAAATCTTTCCTGCCTTAAGGAGCTCAAATGTTCATTGGACAGTGAGTAACTTCAGTCAGGGTTGTCAGCAGTATAATTTTATGCATCATACTGTAAAATGCTAATTTCTGATAATACTACTGCACAAATTTACCTGTTGGGTCTGGCTGTATACCACCGTAACCTCATCTTGTTCCCTTTCAGAGTGTCTGTGATTCCCTCTGAGTATATGTCTGCCCACCTCCAGTCATAGTGACATGCAGTGTAGGCAATTCAGGTTAAGGCCTCTGGAGAAAAAACAAACATGCCAAAGTGCAGCTAGTGGGGTAAATAAAATACAACTTTCCAGGGATTGTTTAAAGTGGCAAGGGGTTGCTGTTTGATTTTAGAAACATCAGGGTGGGGCACACACATGTCTTCCTCTCTCTTGTTCTCTTTTGGTCTTCGTGTTTCGTCTTAGATAAAACGTTGACAAAGATCAGCTTGTAGACTGACAGCAGTAATATCAAATCAGCAACAGAGGATGAACTGACACTTTGCTCTGTCTGTCATGCAGCATCGTAGAGAGCAAGAGAAATCCCAGACAGATGGATGTTGATGGGCCGCAGAGATCTCAGGAAAGAAAAACTGATGCAGTCAGTTAAAGGGTGTGCGTAGGTGTGTTTGATGAAGTGTTCACTAGGATTTTCAAATCATAACCACAGACATAAAGACAGAATTAACCGATTTTTATTATTTTATCTTTAAGACAGCACACACCAGATGAGTCGGTCAAGACGCAGGACCACATACTAAACAATTTCAGAGTGGCGGTTCTGGGAACTTGGGATTTCACAGAAACTCACGTAATCAAACATGAATTCAGACATAAACAAACATGGAGGCATACTGTTGTCATCAGCTAGTTGCACATGTCTGTGCTATGTTTTGTACAGAAAAACAAAAAAAGAGCATAAAACTGTGGATGAACCCATGAACTCATGGCTGAGAAGAGGGAATCAGCATGGTTTACACATTTTATAGTGCGAGCAAATACACAACACGTTGGTGATGCTTCCTGTTCAGCTTGCTCTTATTGGCTGGGTTTCTGATCAGAGGCAACCTGATTTCACATTGTTAACATATTTACGATTTGAAATCTGGGTGCCGCTGATCCAGTTTGTGACTTTAAGATTATGTCTGTAAACCCCTCACACCACAGGATTATTTGGGCCGATAATCTATTCCGATTACTTCGGTTCAGGAACCTAGCTGTTATTGTAAGGGATTGGGAGGGGCGAATTGGAGAGGTTGAGTAAAAACACAAGTGCAGGCTCAAGCATGCATAAATACTTTCATTAGTATTCACATGTACAGTCAGAGGAAGGTTTTGATAAGGATTCTGTTTTTCAAAAAGGGAAGCAACAAAGTCAATCTGAAGAACTGTGTTACAGGGGTGACTGAAGGTAAACATGTTCTTCATGTCACTGCTCTCGGGTGATGGTTAGAACAGAAATACCTGCAGGTAGACAGGCAGTTAGATCAGCCAATCATTTCATTTGGACCAAATGAAATGATTGGCTGGGCTTATTATAGTCCTGCGACAACCAACTGGATTTTTTTATTTTTATGTCAGAGAATTTGATCAATTGTCAGAAATACAACAAGAATGTTTTTATTGTCTACTCAAGATTTAATTCTGTCAGCAGAAAAATAATAGCAACAATTTTCATTATCACTTAAAGGGGAGCTCTACTAGTTGCATACATGAGTCTGTTTACAGATCTTCGGGAATACTACTGCATATCTAAGAAAAGCCATTTTTGGCTCCAGACGGAGCTGTGCAAAATCTGATTAATTGATAATAAAAATGGGGCTGTGGAGGTAGAAAGAGGTAAGATTACCAGACCTCTGTAGCTTGCTCCTCATGCTTGAGGTTAGCGGCTTGGGACTACATTATCCACTACTTGCATAAGACACCTGAATCTCTGACTCAAATATCAGCAGTCAAAGAAGAAGAATGCATGGAATAAAAAAGACTATCCTTGGTTCTACTGCACTGATTTTTATTAATTAATTTAAAAGAAAAAGTCCATTGAGGGTGCTATCTAGCGGTCTGTGGCCCTTTGCTGCATGTCGTCCCCTCTCTCTCCCTAATTTCCTGTTTCTCTCTTTCCTATTCAGAATAAAGGCAACAATGCCCTAAAAATATCTTTAAAAATGTTTTGTTACAGCAGTGCAATACTTAATGGGTAATTGTTCATTAAAAGTAATTTTTCCTCAAGGGCACCTTAGTGGTGGTAAATGAGGGATTTTCTCCTACCAGTGCAGGGATTGAACCGGCGACCTCCTAGTCACAGGCTTGCTTCTCTAAACTTTGGGCCACCATATTGTGACTAAACTGAATATCTTTGGGTTTGTTGGAAAAATTTGAGGACCAAATGATTAACCAGTTAATTAAGAAAATAATCTGTAGATTCACAGATATAAAGTGTGTCACAGCGATGATACATTTTTGATGTAGTACACGTTTTAATATACACATCAGAATTTGAGTGACCTTTGATAACTCTTGGGGATATGTATGTAAATGTCCCCAAATATGGCTAGCTGAATGTAACCATTAAATCAGTTTAGAATAGGGGAAAAAAAACATTAAAAACCCCTACAACTATTGGGAACATAAAGTATAGAGTAAAGAAAACACATTTTAATGTAGCTAGTAGGTTTGTGCCTAAATCCAATTACATTAAGGGAAATAATCTGCATATTTTAAGGGTTGTAGGTTTGTGCTTTGGGACATACTCCCAGACATGAAGAGTTTTCTCTTAAGAGAAGCTGGGCTGGACTATTTATTTAGCCTATTAGGAAACTGTCTGTTGCTCCTGCTCCACCTGGAATATTAATCTATTCATCCCACTAAAAGTATATTCTCTTCCAGACCCCTTCCAGATTATTGTGCACTGTGACAAGATCATGCTTGTGTCACCTAAATAGCAAAAATAAGTTGGACAGACCCTCATGTGGTTGTGTCCAGAGACTGCGCTCAGGCACTAGCTGGTGTCATGAGTGCTGAACAGCTCAACACTTTGTAGGTGGTGTTGTTTTTTCTCCCTAGCCGAAAAATATGACTTTACTGTAACTATTAGGTGTTAGCAGACCAACATATTGTTGTTGACTAATACTTCTTATATCAACAGTCCTGTTAGACTGCGCGTAATTTCATTGTTTGAACCACGGTCCTTTAATTTGCTGTAATTCCCATACATTTGAAGTCTGTTTTTCCATTTGTAGCATACAGGTTTGTGGAAAAGCGTTATTACCCTCTGCTGTATTGCTTATGCAGAAAGTCTGGCAGCAGAAAGTGCACCAGCACAAAACAACAGATTACTAAAGGGCAGAATGGATCAGATTGTTGCATAAATATCAAAACAAAAGCATGATAGATAGATGGATGGATAGATGAGAAATGCACAAAAATCACAGTAAAACCAAAGACAGACTGGTGAAGAACCATGCAGAGAAAGGCTCCATCTGTCCTTGTCTAATAGTGAATGGGGAAGAGACTCAGCTGAATGAAGGCAGCTATTAAAATCCCTTGTAAACACATTATAGGCCTGGTCTTGTCCAATATATAGAACGAGACATAACAGTGATATAGAGGCTGGGCGCATCCATAAATGCATGAAGCCAATCTCATGTCAGCGTCTGTTGGCAAGTATCTGTGCATCCTGATGTGCAGTAGTTACACAGAAGAATAAGGGCTGAACAGAGTGCAGCGTAAACATGTAATCCACCAAAAAAGATGCCTTTAGGCCATTTGCCAGTACAAATTTATTTTAACACTGTAGGTTACATGTGGTGTGTTAACGCAATAGATGTGACATGCATCTTTGTTCATAGTTGAACAGTTCCAAGTGTAAATGCAGAATGAATTAAGGATGTATTGTAATCTGGAGTTCAGGGGAAAATGTTGCCACATTCATCACAATTCATTAGATTCACACACTCAAAGAGGTAAAAGAGGTATTTAAACTCTTGTATGTGGAACCAACCATGAAGCAAACAATATGATAAAACAAAATGTATGTTCTTCCAGTGAGGGACAGAAAAATTTAATTTCACCGTGTATGTTGGAGATACAAACAAAACTGGGGTGTATCAAATCTAGTTCCAATCCTGTTACAAGATACATACTCTTTCTTTATTCAGACTTTCACCATTTTTACCAGAAAATTAGAGTTTTTACCGATATGTACTTGGATTTTGTGTCAAGGTGTCTCCAAATGTTTTTGTTTACCATTGCAAGATGATACAGTTCATGGTAGTTGCAGTAAATGAGCTTCTCTTGTGACAATTAATACTCTAAAATGCCTTTGTTTAAAGATAGCGAAGAGAACATTTGGGAAGAAAAAGCAAATTATCTGCTGATGAGTCCCTCTAAACATGTAACTTAAGAAATAAACGGGTCAACTAAACATTAATGCTGCAAATGGTGTTTTTATGTTATTGATTAAAATTATTAACTGAAAATACTGCGATAGATATTAATGCCAAAAAGAACCTGAGCGATGACATTTGAATTAATAATGTTGACCTTTCATTGCAATGCTGTGATCACATCAGTTATGTAGACATTTTAATGAAAAATGCAAAGGTACATCATCCATCTAATAATTGTCAAAATCACATCATTATATCTGAGATCTGCCAGGGACAAAAATCACATCAGTCACTCTCTCACACAAACACACAGGACAACAAACTCATAATAAAGAAAAACACATGTTTTGAGGTAAACGAGTTTGATATTGTGTCTCACCCCCTTGTGAGTGATCAATGAAGCTCACAGGGCCTGAGAGAGAAGGAATTACTTGCCGTCATCCAGATATATTGTATTCCATTGGAAAACAGAGACATGCAGAAACAGGTGTAAATTAGGAGGTGAAATGAATTACACATTAGTATTGGACTGGTGTCTTCCAAGCCCTCTTCAGAATTACTGTATAAACAAGCATACACATATTTACCTAGATTTTCTCATTTGCTCATAATTTGTTGGGGTTGGCAAATAACTAAAATAATTTTTGTGACCATTACTCAAGGATGTGACTTCATTTATTGCTCTATTCTGTGCCAAACTATTGAGTCTCTTTAGGGAACAGAATGATGAGAAAAGGTGAAAATTAAATTACTTAGAGATCAGAATACAAGCTCAAAACCATTAGGCAGATTTGGATGGTTTGCATTAGAGCCTAGACTTTTTTATATTTTGATGAGTCATATTCGTGTGTGTGTGCGTTTGTAGACAGTCTGCCCACATTAGTAAGATCTAGAAACTCACTCCAGCATCTCAGGAGAGAAATATTTTATTTCAGAGGATTTATAGGGCCTCTTTAGTTCTTTCTTTGTTGTTCATTATACCATATCTTCTGGCTGTCACGTTTTAAGGAAGTGTTTTTGGACATTTCTGGTAGGGAATTGTTAACTCTGTCTAATGCCTAAGTTCATTTTAGGTATTTTCATGAGACAGTTAATGGTCTCTTGTAACAAGGCAACCACTCAATTAAGTCAAATGTAGTTGCAAGGTTACATAGACTGTTTCAGAGAAATAAACAACCTGAGTGTCAGAAGGTCATTTGATGAAACAATGATATTGATCAAACAGCTCTGTCAAATCCCTGCAGATATGGTAATAATAAAAGATTTAAACTGTGGAAAAGCAAAATATGTACACCTTTGAGATACATGTTGCTGTGTAATTGTGCACCATGGCTATTTTACAATTTCTCAGAAGTTGGGATGAGTATCATTAGGATTTTATTGATGTTCTTTATCGACACTCTATTGTTCTTTTTCATTACTAAATAATTGCCTTTTTAAAAATATATTATTTTAAAAAAAAATTTAATGTTTTATTAAGTAAATGTTTCTAGAGCAGCAAAAGTAACAGCAAAGTCACTAATATCTCACTGGAAACACATCTAAAATGTCAGTAAAATAAATTGTTTTCCTGACATTAAAGTACTGAGTGAAGTTTAGAAAGAATTACGAACTCCCTGTCAGTCCTTCCTCCTGTCCTCCTCCTCTTCCCTCTGCTGCTGCTGGTAGAGAGGAGCTGGTTTGTCAGCAGCTGAGTTTTTAACAATGTGCCATTTTTTAATGTAGGTGGCAAACTAAGCTAAACAGTTACTAAAGACAAAACACAGCTGTGGTGGATGAGAGAATCATTGATAAAGTATTGGCTTTTTACTAGCATAGGTTTTATTGCACCACGTACTTACCCTAACGAGCGTAGTTGTCTACAACTTCAGTAATGTCCAGTAATCTATGTGTATGTGTGTGTGTATATGTGGAGTGAAGGCGCTCTGCTGAGACACAGAGGAGGGGAGAGGCTGCAGATCAGACAGTTGTTATTGTTGTGACCTGGATTGGCGGTGATTGCTACAGTGCATTTGAAACTCAACAGAAATGAGAAGGATACGAAATAGCTCTCTCATTAACTACTTCCATACACTATGTATGTAGTTTTCTTATGTTGTCATATATCAGATTATGTATGATGGGCCACGTGGAGGTTGCTTCTGAGCCAGATGTGGTCCGTGGACCGCCAATTGAATAGGACTGTTGTACACTGTGTGTCGTCTTATCTAATGTGGTTCTTGTTGTAATTTTATAGGGCTCAGCGCTCTTCCCTTTGACCCAATCACCAACAGCGACTCTCTCCACTTCAGCAGCTCTAACAGGCCTCTGGTGACAGAGTGTCCTTCCCTGGAAAACACTGCTGAAAATGGCAAGAAAAGGAAAAGAACTAGTCTTCTTCCAGGTACTGACAATACTACCTCACTAAATACCAACATGACACTATTATTCCAGTTTTGCAATAATGCTCCAATACTGTTATGTGTTGTGCTACATAGTTCCCTACCTGGAATTACAGTTGCTCACTTTGTCTGTTTGGATGTTTGCTGATAAAATATAATTTAAATAGTACCAGCATCAAATAACTGCCGGTGAGATATAAACTATAATCCTGCTATTTTGAGACAGTCTGAAAGAGGTAGCCTTGTTTGGTCTTTGCTGTTTTTGATTAGCTTGCTGTAGCCCGCGGCTCTGCTTGTCTGGACTGTTTGGAGGTCACACGGCTAAAACCAGGAAACTGCATGCCGTAGATTTCACATCCGCCTGCCTCTCACCATGCCAACAGTCTTGCCAAACAAAACTCATGCCTTCAGCTGTCTCACGCATACTGACCTGTTAAACACAAAATACTGTAGCGTTATCTTTGTGCACATGCAAGCACTGTAGTCATTGCCTGTGCGTGTGTGTGCAAACGCTCACATATTGAGCCTAATTTTAATCAGGGCCAGTGTGCTGTCTAATTAAAGGAGGACTTTCTAATTAATTGCATTATGAGCAGTAGAAAGAAGAGGGCCCTTAAGACAGAGAGGTGTTACTCCATGTTCTCATCTGTCAGGGCAACACTAATTGGTCTGGATTTACAATCTGGCAGAGATACACAGGGGCTCCAAATGAACTAATATCTGTACTTGCCGGGCGTTGGTGGTGCTTCAAGTCTATTATGGCCTATGGAACCTCGCACTGGCCAGCTAAATGTCTCATTTTTCTCCTGCCAAAGACAGTCGCCAACAACTCCATCAAAGACAATATCTGTGTGTTCTTGTGCTATTATAGATTTAATCCCCAGAGGTGGAGATAAGGTAGTCTACCTGGGGAGAATCTGCGCATGACCCATCTTTATTTCAGTCTTACCTCTGGTGATTTCAATTATGTAAGGTAAATAATGTTTCTCACCACTCAGCAACAGTTTTGACCTTGTGAGTGCCATCCCTTTAAATCTTGAACAAATAAAGGTTTACTATTACAGGCAGCTGAGATTTGTATCTTATTTCTCCACAATGATAGTAAAGAGCTAATGAATATGATAATGTTTTCTACACATCTACTCTATATTGCACATCTACTATATGTGCCATGCCTCCTGCCAAATGCATGGCGGGATTTGCTCAAGCCCCTAGAGACGCAGTAAGCAGTTTAAAACAAAGATGAATGGACAAGCAATAAACAGTTTTTACATTAAGTCAGTATTAGGACTGGGTGATATGGATAAAATCCTGTAACACATGTATATAAGTATATTTTAATATAATAAATGTTCTGAGGGTTAGGGTTAGGTAAATGGATAAAATAACTAAAGAGGAAGGTCCGTTTTCATAGTGTGCCCATTCAGACTGTCTTCAGTATTTTGTTCTTTTGGTTGATATTTCAAGCTGTAATGTTCAGTTCAGCCTATAACAACCACTGTTTATGACACTAATAGCTCAGCAGCAAATGATTTGTGCTTTCAGTCACCAGTGAGTTTGGCTCCACTGCTATAAGCTGCTGATTCGTCCAGTGACAATAGTGACTCAGTACAATCAATTCAGTTTGACCATTCATTGTTAAAGATTTGTTCAACATGTACTGAACTCCAGTACAAAAGTGTATGAAAAAGATGTATGTAGATGATGTAGAGATGTAGTAAGGTGCGTTTAACAGAATGTTTCACAGAGACACATAAAGGATGTAACAGAGGGGGACACGATACATAAATGTAACGAGTGATGGGTTCTGTCAATATGATTCATGGGGAAGTTTTTAGCATGGGTTCACGGGAAGGGCAAGGTATATCAGAGAGAACTTTGGAGTAGATTTTAGAGTAGGACATTATAGTACAAAGCAGTGGGTATTTGAACAATGCAGTGAGCCCAGACTGATAATTCATATTGTTGCAAAAGTGAGCACAAGGTAATCATTCGTAGCGAGATAACACTGTATGAAGAAAACCTGACAATTACATATTCCTTACACAGTGGAATTACATTTCCCTCCACACCTGGATAAGTTACACAAAGTAGTTAATTAACTACTACTAACTATTAACTCTTTTTGAGAAGTAGTGTGTGTGCTGCAACCTGCAATCTCCACCTAGTAAACCTGATGGAGGGGTGGACAGAATTTTACAGCACTGTTTAAAATGAAAAAATTATGAAAAATTAAAGTGATTGAAGTATGTAGAAATATGGCCCTGCTTAACAGCTTGAGGGTGCTTCTTCTCCGTTTTACCATTTTCACTTTGTTGTTTAAATGTCCCCTTCTTCCCATATTCTGTCCCTCCTTTGTTCAGAAAGATGAATTTGGAGGAGATGTAAATCTGCCGCAACAAATCCAGTGAAAATAAGTTAAAGGAAAGGTGCAGCAGGCATATTTATAAAAGCGACCTTTGTGACAACAGCTTCAATCGGCATAGAAGGCAGAGTCCCAGAGTTACAGTACGCTATGACTCACCACAATTTGTGTATAAAAGAAAACAGATCAGCTTACCATGGTCTTCACTCTTTATTTAGACACATTTGTTATTTATCAACTGCAGTGTTCTCTGGAAGAGTTCACTTTAGCACTGTCGCTGTACTGACTTCTCAAATCCACAAACAGACCACTGGAAATAAATAAAGTCCATTTTGTATATTGTGGCTTCAATGAAAAGGTGTGTGTGTGTGTGTGTGTGTGTGTGTGTGTGTGTGTGTGTGGTCGTTTCAGATTAAAGCCTGTCAGAAAGCCATAAGATCAAAGCCTTTGTGGAGCACATATCTGATCTGTCACTAGAAAAGCCACCCAGGTTTTTTCCTTACCTCTTAGAGATAGAGAGCAAAGTCACATACATTATCTTTCTCTCCGTCAGTTACACAAGTTATGAACACTATTATAATAAAGGTGCCATTAATGCTGTATAAGCGCACTACTATCATGATGACACCTCTTACTGTTTCTCTGCATTTATGAAGAGCTTGGAGGAAAACCAACAGGAAAAATGGTTTAGGTGGTTTGATGTCTTCCTTTTAAGATTGTGTATGTATGTGTGATATGTCTTGAAACAACTCACAAATTTTTGTTTAACATCTAATAGACATATCACATTCTGTCAGTTCTGCACTTCACAACCATGGAAATAAGTTTGATAACCAAAGAAAAGCTCCCTTATAATACAAATATTGAGCAGTTTAGTATTTTCCTTGTGGTCAGTGTACTTGGTACAACACATTGTTATGGGGGACTGTGTCCTCTTGAGACGAATCAAGAAACTCTTTAAAAATGCCTGTCAAAGCCATTGACACTGCAGTCAGGGGAAGTCTCAATGCCTTCCTCGTGAGATGCAAAACCCCTTGCACAGTCTCATCTCCTCAATCAATTTTCACTTCTAACCTGACTACAGCAGAACGCTTGCTAGCTATTAAATTGTCTTACAGGAGGTGAGCTTGCTCTCTACCCAAGGCATCGCTGTAAAGGCTTGTTCCCCAATCCATACTGGTTAGCCTAGCCATAGATATTTGTTTAGCCTTACTAACAAATACCCTATTCCCACAACCACCTAACACTGGTAGCAACCCGCCTCTTTAGCTCTCTAACTCACAAGGAAAGTAATGGCTCCGGGAAAAAAGAAGGGCTCTCCTGGCGAGCTAGCAGAGCTAGCATTGCTAACAGGCCCAAGTATGGCCCATGCCAGAGCATGTGTGGGTTCACCCTCTCCGAGAGGGATACTCACAATGATAGAGTATATCCTCCCTACCACAGAGTATAGAGGCATGGAGGAGGACCCAGATGACTTCACTGTCACCGTGAATAGTGTACTGTCCAACGATAAGCTGTTTCTTGCCGCTTCAGGAGGTTTCTATGAAGGGGATGCTGAAGCTGGAGGAGAGGAGGATGGAGAAAAGCATGGCCAGGACATCAGGGCTGTGTCTCTTATGACCAAGATCGACGGCAACACCCAGCCTTAATTGACTTTCGTCACCAATTGGCAGAGTGCCTGGAAGTGTTTTCTATTTTCTTTCCTAACAGCCTGGCGAGACATGAGTTGCCTGTGTTCCCTGACTTGAGCTCTCACGGACCTGGGCATCCCCCAATGCCCTGCCCTTTCTCCTCTTTTCTCAGTTCTGTGACCATCCACCTGGCCCCTAAGCCCGCTCTCCCTAGCAGACAGTAAAGATTCTCTGCCTCTCAACTGGAGAATATATACTGTGCCCAGGGGCTAACCGCTTATGCACTACAGCCTCTATGCTGCAGGCTTTCATTTCCCTCCCTCAGGGAACTTCGGTTATATTCACAACCTCCAAAATTACAACTTTTATTGTCATGCAGTACTCTGCAAGCCTGTTTACTTGATTTATTAGGTTGGTGGAAAATATACTGGTTGACTTGGATGCACAATTGTACGTTTCTGAGACATCTAACATGAATTCTTTTGGCAAAATCTAGATTTTAAAGGTTTGCTATTTTGCTTATACTGTTAAAAGGCTGCAACTATTGCTAGTTTTCATAATCAGATATTCTACTGCTCATTTTGCCAATTAGTAATAGTAATGGGACAGGAAGTTATTTGTATTTTTAGCTATGCTAGAGGCATGCCAAAAGAGATGACAATGTCAATCTGTCTTTCAGTTCATCCAACTTTTAATAACTTTGATCTTTTGACTTTAAATCTAGCACCACCTTTGGTTTTATGACTAAATACCTGCACACTAATGACTGTACTTTGTGTTAACACGATAAACTAAGATAGTTAAAAATAGTAAACATTATATCTACTGAAAACCAACATGCTACCATTCTCATTGTGAACATGTTAACATGCTGACTTTAGGATTTAGCCCAAAGCACAGCTGTGCAAGACAAGAGCCCTTAGCATGGCCATAGAATCTTGTCTTTTTTGAAAAAATATGACAAAAATGAAGTGGGCCAGATCTCAGTTGGTAGTATTTAAATTGCACATTAATAAAAGTAATTCAAACACCTGCATTCTGCACCCATACGAACTGATTTGCATGCCACTGCAGTTCTCATTCACATTATACCCACCTGTATGGCACTGCTGGGCTTAACCTGTGTTGCTGTTGTAGCCCTTTGTTTGTGCTGCCATGCGGCTACCAGGTTACTACAGCAGCTTTCAAATTGCAATACTCCCAAAACTGCCTGACTCTGCTTTTCTCTCTTTTTCCTTTTCTTTCCTCCATTTTCAACTCGCAAGGTCAAAACACAGCATCAGTTCTTGGTGTGACAGTGATAAATGTACATAAACTTGTTCACTGTATAATATTTCCACAGATGAAACAAAACTTTGAAACACTTTTATTATTTAAATAACTCCAGTGTCTTCAGTAATAGTTTTATGCCCTACATTGTTACATTAGCAACATATTGTTGCACAGTGTGTAGTGTCTGTGTAGAGAACACATGTTTAGCACAGCAGTAGCTGGAAAGCTAATGTTAGCCCACTAACAACAGAATTCTGCAGAGTATTGTTCCATCAGGCTAATGAGAATGGTCCAGTAGTGGCAGATCAATGATTACAGATGATTAGTGTTTCCCTCTGCCAGTTATGACTCCAGTGTATATAAAGTGTAGCTGCTTGCTAACTTGAAGTCACTCCCTGAAGGGCCAGTGGCCAGATGATGGAGTTCTACAACAACTGGAGCTGTGGATTTACTGGCTTAGAGGGTCTGATCTTGTCTGGCGCCGGGTCATCTTCAGCTTCAGTCAGGTCCTCCAGCTCTCTGAGGATGACTGATGGAGTACCGACTCATTAGCAGCCATGTGGATTTAGTCTCATTAAGGGACCCTAATGGATAGATTTATCTCATTACATTTGGCACTTCATTAGATACACATACTGTAGAACAAAGGCATGTTGGCCTACAGAAACATGGACATTCACACACACACCACCACAAGATGTACTATTTTTCGCATACTGTAATTAGAGCAGCGTAATTACCCAAACCAATGTATTTAAAGTTAAACACGGTGAGACAAACATCCGGACATCCTGATGGGAAAAACGAATACACATGAACAAGACTTAAGTTTAACCTTCTCTCCCTGAAATCTTGTTCCCACAGGCAGCATTAAACTGCCGTTTGAGCTAAATGCTACCATTAGCATGTTAATGTGCTCACAGTGACCATGCTAACATTTGGCAGGTATTATGTTTACCATGTTCACCATATTTACTGTATTATTTTAGCATATTAGCATGCTAACATTTGGCAGGTATTATGTTTACCATGTTCACCATATTTACTGTATTATTTTAGCATATTAGCATGCTAACATTTGCTAATTAGCAATAATGATGGGAATGTAATTAGTTTTGCAGGTATTTGGTCATAAACAGTATTAGACACACAAACTACATAGCTGAAGGTTGAAAAAATCCAACCTAAAAGATGTTGAGGACCACAATGGAAATAAGTTATCCTTAAATCTTTTGGTGTTATCCTCGACATTTTAAGTGACTATGTATCTATTGCAGTGTATGACCTGTTATATATATTATTGATATATTAAATAAATCTAATCAAACACACCGCAGTTAAATGAGTACAGTAATTAGACCACATTCAGCTAAATAGAGACACAATTGTTCAAAGCTCTGTAAGTGTATATCCCTGACAACAATTGTTATATATTTTTGAATTATAAACGTTTAATAGCTAGAAGGTAATGAAGGTACCATGCACACTTTAGAGAAGAGATTTGCCTTGTTGGGTAGGTGACTAACACATTATTATCTATTCAGTTGCAAATTCTTTGTGGTTAATTTATACAGAAGTTAGATACTACACTTTTCATTATTCACTCTTGCACTTCTCACCACCGTCTCTATTCAAACAATGCAAAACAAAGACTGCCTCAGGGCCCCCATACAAACTGCTTGAATTATGCTTTTTCTATTGGTATCAGCATTTCACAGCAGTCCAGAATGGCCTTTTCTTTGCGGTTCTGTTGTGGTTAAGAAATAAAAAGCAAGTGAGCATGCAGCCAAAAAGCTGCTGGTGTGTTGGATGAGCATGACTTCACTCATTGAGTGGATCAAAAGCACGTGCATATGATGTCGTCTTGGTTAGCTTCACAAATCCACACCTGTCTTATTCAACTAGAAGCAGTAAGTGCACATTAGGACTGTGCTTTTAATCTGGTAACGTCTTAGTTGACAAGTATCCTTTGTAATGGGTTTCCATGACAGTTAAACTGGAGCACATTTCTAATACAGTATATTTTAAACACAATTTGAAGCTTTTACTGCAGTTTCTTCAGCATTGAATGATTTAGCCCAAAAAACTACTTTCAACCAAGGAGGAATAAAAGTTGTTTTAAGTGAAACGGCGGTCTCAAACACATGCATCTTTGCAAGAGCCACTATAAGAGAGAAATTTGTAAAGAAAAGTGACAGTTGTTTTTTTGTAGATATGTGGTCACTTTATAACAATTATAGTATTTTGGTATTATTCCAAAATAATATTTAAATTTTAGAATAAATTATTATTATTTATTCCTGAAGTTATAATAATTTAATTCTGACTGAGGTAGCAAATACAGTACAAAGATCAAACCCCTTATTACCATGAGCAGTGGTGGAATATAACTGTCAGTCCATTTATTCAAGTATTAAATTGAAGTTAAGTATAACTTTATGCTGCTGGTACTTCACTACATTTCAAAGGGAAATATGGTACTTTTTACTCCACTACATTTTATTACAGATATAGATAGATACCAATTACTATAGCAGATTCATGTTTTTCAAAGAAAACATGTGATCAGTTTATAAAATATGATGCATTAAACCACAAAACAAAGTATAAAGTAGTTAATATTAGTTTCACCTCCACCAACTTCACCCTGAAAGTCTGCTTTCACTTTTTACTCCATTTTTACATGTTGGTATTGCTACTTTCACTTAAATATCTAAATACTTCTTCCGCCAAATACCATTAGCACTAAAACAAAGCTGTGTTTGCATGATGTTAACCCAAGCTTTCTTGCCTATTTCCATTCCCATTTTGCAGATAAACTTTTATCAGTTGAGACATGGCATCGGGTTATAGAGTCAAATTATTAAATTCTCATTCCCCCTGTTTGTGAAAGGTAGAATTAATATTATATTTCAAATTTCACTGGCAGGAGAAATGTGATGTACAAGATTGTCAAGAGAGTCTGTAATGTGTTTATATTCTGCAGACAGAAGTGATAGCTGTATTTTAATTCAGTATTCAGTGTTTTATCTTATTAGTGTATTTATCTGTAGGATTTTTCAGTGTTTTTTACAGTGTGCAGTCCAGATAAAGAATTCAAAGAGATTACTGCTTGCAACCTAAATCACCTTTATTTTTTTACCCCCTTATTGCATCTCAGACAGTGAACATTAGATGCTTTTTAATCTTTCCAACACAAGGCAGTACAGTATACAAAAAAGGGGTGCATTTTCATTATTAAACAATCTGTTAAATTATTTTGTCAGTTAATCATTTAAAACTGTAATAAAATGTTAGAAAAAAATTATTTACTTTACAGTGATATATATAAGAGAGAACAGCAGCAAAGCATTCCCCAAACCCTCAAATGTTTGGCATTTTATATACTACTACTTTAATACTTACTAATAACAGATCAACTGTCAGAATTGTTGATGATTCATTTTCTGTTTATTATCTAATCATTTAATTTAGTATTTCTTTCAGCATTAATATAGACGATTCATGACTTAGTCAAGATTTCTACATGTATATCACGTGTGTAATGTCTCAGATGAGATTAGAAAAAGCCTCATTTAAGACATGCAAAACAATCATGACATAAAAAAAGTCCTCAAAGTAACAACAGAATAGCCTAATACGACACATAGAAGCGTTTTCTGATTTGATGCCTCTACCAACAGGGTTAGAACACATACTTTGTTAAGGTTTGGGGATGGTTACAGTAATAAACACATGGTTAAGATTCAGGGACAATAATGATTATGCCTTAAACAGTGATTTCCCGCGTTAAAGTACATTGTGCTGACATAATGGATGCTAACAGTCTCCCCCCCACCCCAAATTAAATGGTATACATCAACAAGCACATACACTTTAATTGGCTCTGCTCAATAAACGGTTGCTTAAGTCTCTCCTAATCAGACAGTTTTGCTGCGTTTGAACTTGGAAAGCCTGCACCTTTTAGCTTTGGCTAATTTTAATTAGAGGACATGGCATTATGTGCCTGTCAGGCTCCAGTATTGTGATCCATTCACTAACTACCCTTGAGTAATTTTATTTCTTTTAATATTTTCTGTATGCTGTTAAGTCATTACCATAGAGTGCTGTTTTATTTTCCATTGCAGGTTGTGTAGTGGGGTTCATCTGTGTATATGCTGTCCTGAGGTGTATCTCATGTAGGTCAAAGTGTTTTTTTTTAACACAGTTAGTTATTTCAACCTGCCATCGGTATCAAGCCCATCCATCATGTCACAAGTAGTCCTGATATGTGACACTCAAAGAAGCACAAAACAAATGCTGTAAAATATTTAAAGCTTTAAAGTATCACAATTAAAGTATCACATAAAGTGGCCAGATCATAATTGTTTTGTTTTCCAACCTAGCGATCAGTGTGTGTGTGTTTGTTTGTGTGAATGTCCTGATGGCTGCATGGGGACTCTGTTGGAGATCTATAGCTGTTTGTGTGAGGCAGGCGACATACAAAGTGACACACAGCTCTGACAGTGATGGATGGGAGAAACAGAATGACACAGTGGAGTTTCACAGATAAACCAGATAAAAACATGTCAGTGTTCTACATTTGTGATCTCTCTCCAAGTCCCTCACCTTGTCTCCTTTTCTTTTACAGACCCAGAAAACAAAACAAAAACTCAGCTGTTGTAGACAGGAGTAATGATCAAGGGGGCAGAATTGTTGCCGCCGTCATTTGAACAGGGGCTGAAGAACGGAAAGAGCTTCTCTGTGAAGTTGCATCCGGTGAAGGAGAAGATGCAAGCCCTGGAGTCCACATCATAGAAGGAAACTTGACCCCCCTCGTAATCAACAAACACCCCAACCTTTTGAGGCATCTCCCTTACATGGAGGTAAATGGCAGGTCCGGCATTGGCTGTAAACTCCTTTCCCTTTCTCAGCCAGATGGTCCAGTATCCGTTCTTAGGGCTCAATCTTATATCGCCCTTCCTGTTGATGGACTGGTTTGCAACTCCTAAATCCCATTGTGTTTTGCCTTTGACCTGGACCTCATAGTAAAACTTTCCTGAGGAGAAACCCTCCTTTGCAAGGACATTAAGGACATTATCAAACCTCTCTGGTTTGTCTGGGAGATTCCTCTTTCTGTCGCCATGCGTGACTTGTTTCCCATCTTTAGAAACGTTGAGAAAAGGATTTGCTGTGTCAGGATCTAGACTCACATCCACAGCATGCTGCTGCATTTCTTTCAAGTCGGGATCACACAGCGTCCTTATTTCTGTCATCACTGTTGTCTCCAGCTTGGTCAAGGCTCCCTGCACAGTAAACTGTTCACTGTGAATCTTCTCACCAGACCAGTCCTTAACCTGGGGCGGAGTGATGGTAAGAGAAAGTAAATTCTCAAGGAATATGAAGGTGTCGTTGGTGAGTGAGACCTGATTAAGCTGCACGTTGTTCTGCTTTATTTTTGTAATTTCTTCCTCCAGTTCTTTAATGAAGCCTTCTGTCTCTGTTTCAATTAATTTCTGCTTTGTCTGAACTACCTCAGTCAGCTCAGCTTGGCTTTTCTTAATGTAGTCCACCACAGCAGCCATCACATGCGTGCTGTATGACAGCGCCTTCCTTGCGTTATTTTTGCTAGCCTCCACTGAGTGTTGAATCTCCTGAATTTTCTGCTGACGCACCTGGATCATCTGATCTGAGCTTTTCATTTCTGTTTCCAGCTGGGCTCTCCTCATTTGAGCCTCCTCCTCCAGACTCACTATCTTATGGGTTTTATGGTCCCTGTCTTTACAGGACCCACACAGAAACATTTGATCCACCCTGCAAAACAGCTCCAAAGGCTCATCATGCTTCTTGCATATCCGGCTCTCCAGGTTTTCAACTGGGTGTATCAGCTTGTGTTTCTTCAAGGCTGAAATTCTCTGATGAGGCTCCAGATGCGTTTCACAGTAAGACATGAAACACACTAAACAGGACTTGAGGGCTGTGAGCTTTGCCCCTGTACAGATATCACAGAGCACATTTCCATTTCCTGCTTGTTCAGGAGTTTTGCAAGATTTTTCTTGAGCATGTGTCTTGACCTTTGCAGCCATCTGAGCAATGAAAGTGTTGACTCGAAGCATTGGTTTGCTGCAGAATTCCTCTTTACACAGTGGACATTGGAATACAATATTGTTAGTGTCCCAGTAGTCTGTGATACACTTAAGACAGAAGTTGTGTCCACAGGGAATCGATGCAGGTTTAGTGAACACATCCAGACAGATGGAACAAAGGAAATTCTCCACAGCCATTAGACTACTAGCGGAAGCCATATCTAGAAAATAAAAGGTAAAAGAGCAGTAAGTCAAACCAGCTTTATTGCTGTCCATGTTTGAAATCACTGAAATGTAATTTACACTAAAGACATGACATCAAACAAGACCAATTGTAAATTTACCTGGTGTGTGTAGGTTTTTCTAAATCTTTCAGATCTGTAAAGGAAAGTAAAAACACACGGCTCGGCTCTTTTCCTCCTTTTAGTTTCTCTTTCAGCAGTGTCGTCAGAGTGCCAGTCTCCTCCCATTTCCTTCTCTAACTGGAACAAGTTAACCCATTCTAGGCTCAGTTCACTAGTGACCCAAGTTTGTTTTTTTTCTTTCAGATCCATTACAGCTTAGTTAGAGATATAAAATGTGGCCCAAATCTTCTCTTCAAAGGGTTGTATACAGCCATATGGGCAGTGATTTATTTCTGGTGTGTATTATTCATATTATTCTTTGCACTCAGTGTTAGTGCTTCAGAAATCCATTCATGTACAGTATTATGCACAAATAAAATGAAAGCTCCAGGACAGCACATGTTAAATTCTAAACAAGTTTGTGTGCATGCATGTGTGTGCATTTGCATTAGATGAGAGTGCTTGGTGATGGCATCTGCATAATAAACTGTAAATACACTCGTCTTGTGCTTGCTCTTCGCTTGCGCCTTGAGGAAACAAGGCTGTGAACACAATAGCTTCCATGCATCCTTAAAGAGCTTTGTCAGAGCTGAAATAATCTGTGTAGGTTGCCAGCTGCAGGTTTTTGTGCATTAGTAGCATTCATGAATGATTTAATCTATTTCCGTTGCTGCATATGTTTTTATTTTTTTAATTTAGTTTACAGGAAGACATAAAAATTTGCTCATGTTGAAGTGAAAAATATGTGAGTGATACATTGTACTTAACCTTTCAGTGACACTCAAGTAGCCTCCATGCAGTATTGTATGTCACTGTATATGTGTGTGTTTAAATATGTGTATGTGGGCGTATGCTGAATGCATCATATCTCAGTATACTATTATACAACAGTCGTGTATTTGCTGTGAAAATGTGAATAGCTGGTGAATCAACGGCAGCTGTTAATGAATTCAGTGACTGACAATGTCAAGACATAATGTAAAGGGAATGGGACTTTGATGATCCAATCAAATGACACTAAGATATACAGTATTTATAATTTTGTTTTTATACACAGTTGATGTGCTCAGAAAAAAGCTCCCCAATGTGACGTTCTCATCTGAAAATGACAGGCCACCTCTGATCAGAGCTCTGTTCAGTGACATCTTATTCAAGCCTCACCTCAATGTCTTGGCCACCATGAAACATTCAAACGACATTTGGATCAGATGGGGATTCCCTTTGATCCTGGTCTGTGTGGAGCTCCAAGACGCAAGCCTTTCTTATCCTCAGGATCCAATGATAGGTTCATGGAAGGATGAGAAGAAGTCTGGGCTTTTCTCCTCCCATCTTTTTTTTCTACTCACACCTTTCCCCCTTCTAAGCCGAGCTCTCTTCCCCCCTTCATCCCTATTCTGTGACCCATTGGGCTCTCACTTGTAGCTGCTCCTCACCTTGAATACATGAATAAGAGATTAGAGGAGCACAAAGTGCTAGAGGACACTGAACTCCCTCTATTAGAAGTGAATACCTCCTGCTAGGTGTCTGCTCAGTTCTAAACTGAGTGTAAGTCTACAATAAAGCCTTGTCTCTGTAGCACATCTTATAGCCCAAGAAATAAACAATGTTTAATGCATACTCAAAGTGGTGGATTACAGGATTAATTGTGTGATTAGATAACATCATCATCAACAAACCAACATTAGACCATAACTTGTCCACTCGATTAAATTCTCACATTTAAGAGGCTGGAACCAGAGAAAGTTTCCATTTTTGCTTGATCAATTATTTAAAGATTTAATAAATTTTCAGAATAGTTGCACATTCATTTTTTGTACATTGACTAATGAACTAATCATTGCATCTTTAATTAAGATTACCTTGTGGCAACAGTTTGGAGCAGACCCTTTCCTGTTTCAACATGACAACACGCCTGTGTACAAAGTGAGGTCCAGTGAGACATTTCTTTTTATTTTACAAGTTTGGTGTGGAAGAACATGACTGGACTTCACAGAGCTCTGACCTCAGCCAAATCCAACACCTATGGCATGAACTGGAACATTGACAGTGGACAGTCTTATAGCAACATACATTAATGCCCATGGTTTAGGATGTTAAGTGAGTATATTCACATACTTTTGGCCATGTAGTGCTATGTAGTTATGCTCTAGCTTTTATACTAGCTGTTCATTGAAAGTTTACTGAAAAATGTGGTTCAGTAATGGCAATAGTGCTGTCATGTGTAGAATCATTTAGGATTTGACAGTGTAGATCGAAAAATTGTGGATTTGAATGAATAATGTGTTAGTCCTAATAATATAATAATAATTTATTTAAAAAAGGTGACAGCCATAATTGGCACCAATGATGGTTTTGAACCCATAAGCAATGTATTTCACATAATAAAATTCATATTCATGATAACATTTCTTAATCTGACAGAATTTATTTAATACACACAAGCACAGGAAGGGAGAAATATAACCTGCCAGATTTTGTCTGTGAGCTGTATGTATGGCAGCCATGCTCTACAGTGTTGTGAGGGAGGAAGAGGAGACTCAAGTCATCTCCATCATTCTAGTTTGTTTACTACTTGGTCAGAGCAGAGGGTTGTGTTATTTCCAACCCCCAGATACAATGGTTCTGGAGGGAAGATAAATAATTAGTCATGAGATGAGTTTCTCCCTCATCCGTCAGCCTGGGGAACATGGCTGCCATAGAAGAACTGAAGTCAAATAAGAGTCCTCTCCCTCCAGTGTTTTTGTTCCCCTGACACTCAGCTTTAGATTTCCCTCCTTGATAGGATGACTTTGAAACGCTCAAAAGCTTTCATGGACGACTCCATCTTTGTCAGGGTGTTAATAATTAAAAACTGTGCTTTTATCTTCAGAAAGAGGAAGCAGAGATACTACTTTACCTTTTCATTGAAATTGCCTGGCAAAGTAGAAACACTAAACCTGAGTTGCAAGTCCATTCAGAGTACATCTTGTTTTTGGCAACACATACTATTAAAATATTCAACTGTAACATTACATCTCAGATCTTTTCTCACTGAAGATTTTAGGCTTTAGGCTAAGTCATATGAGGACAAATGGATAAATGTGAGACACTAGCCAATGACAAGTTATTTGTGGTTCATTTAGTGACACATCAAAACCAAAATAGAAAATGAATTCCCACCTGGTCGACACCACAGAAAAAGCCTGTCGGTAGTGGGATATATTTGAAGTCTGGGGAATGTTTATAATATGTCAAAGTGTGAGAAAACTCTTTGAGAGCCGAATGTTTTGTCAATTGAATCAGTGCTACTCTCCTGCATTGAAATCAGACCGGACATTTCCTTGAACCCCAACTGGTGCCTGGAAATTTAAAGGATCAGAAAGCTTATTTCCAAATGTAAAGGCTGTTGAGCTATTCTATCTACCCTCTTATTCATTAAGCGTATTGTGACTGTTAGATTTACACCACTGTCTGCCTCCAAACACCAGAGGAGTTAGTTTCTCTGATAGGTTGCTTTCACTGTTGAATTATTCATTTGTGCTATTTGCCAGACTCAGTGTCCGCGACTGAAAATTCAACAAGGACAACAACAAGACTAAATGGGTTACAGAGTTTGCTGTTTGTTGAGCTTGAGAAAGCCAAAAGTCTTTTGGCCCATCATTTTTGTAAAATTGTAACATTTTTGCATGAGCATAAACTCTGAAATGCACATTTCATACTGCACATAAATGGAATGTTGACTTCTGTGGTGGTAGTACGTATTTAACTTAATTTCTTTATCTTTAACTGGGGACCGGGCCTCAAGTTATAGACCACGAAGATTCATGTTCACAAGCTTTAATTGACCCTTTGCTAAGCCATGCTCCCCTTAGTTACTGTTGCTAAATCCGACAAACTGCCGGACCTGTCGGATTTATCACGGCGCTGCTACTGTCCATAACTGCTCTCCCTGGAGAAATATTGTCTAACTTTTGGAAAAATTTAAAAAGGAGACAAAGGTTTGCATTATACATTTTGAAGGTTGTATTCCGGCTTTCTAACTGACGTGAAACAAATAAAGACAGAAGCTAAAGCCACCGATCACAGAGTAAAAGTGATCCACTTCTTCAACTGACGACTGAGACAAGGGACAACGATATTAAGAATCAACACTGTTCCTGTACAGCTGGGTAGGTCTCTATTCATTATTACACTCATTAAAAAGCAGTAGGGCTATTTAACCTTGCATTCAGTAGCAATTTAGCTAGCGTTAGCTAACTAACATTACATCGACAGCCTACATTTTATACAATTTTATTTATTTAATACCATCAGACCCCATATTATGATGGAGTGACTACAGCAGTTAGGAGTAAATGGTCACATCATTAGATGGGTAGAGTCCTTTTTGACTGACCGAGTACAGTGTGTTAGAGTAAATGAGTGTCTTCTCCTATTATTACTAACAAAGGGACTCCACAAGGAAGCACCATTTCCCCAGTCTTGTTTACCCTTTATACAAATGAATGTAGAAGCAACACGCCTGAGCATCTATCTATCTATCCATTGTCAACGCTTATCCTGCGTACAGGGTCGCCGGGACGCCTGAATTAAATTTGTTGATGATACAGTAATCGTTGGTTTGATTAAAGAAGATGAGGAAACCAGCTACTGGGAGTGGGTTGAGCAGTTTGTGGATTGGTGTAGGGCAAGTTTTCTTCTGTTGAACACCAAGAAAACGAAGGAAATCATTTTTTCAGAAGTGTTAACAACACCCACCAAACACTTACTATGGATGGAGAGAGTATTGAAATGGTAGATGATTATAAATACTTAGGAACAATAATTGATGATAAACAATTACAGATGTTATTTATAAGAAAGGGTTGCAGCGTCTATATTTTATGCGTAAGCTGAGACTTTTTAATGTGGACAGAGATATATTGGTTCTCTTCTATCGCTTCTTTGTGGAAAGCATATTAACTTTTTTCTCCATTGCCTGGTGTTTCACATTGTCACTGAATAATAACAATAAACTGCATAAGATAGTTAACATGTCCAGTAAGATTGCTGGAGAACAGCAAACCAGCATGACGACGACCTGCGAGTCCCGATTGGTGAGAAAGGAAAGATGTATCGCATCTCCTATTTGGCAAGTATGAGCTGTTACCATCAGGCAGACGGTATATGGTACTATCCCTACAGACCAACCGGGCCTGCACATCATTCGTGCCTACTAGCATTGGATTTCTTAACAAACAATGAGATAATAAAACAGAGCTGAATCTCAGGGTGTCGGGGAGCTGCACCTTAGTTGTCTGGTTTTTAGTCTGTTGATGTTGTTGGTCTGATGTTTGCTGTATGACACACTATGAATTTCTGAAGGGACTAATAAATATCTATTATCTATCTATCTTTTCTGGATTTGTTTGGAAAGGCAAAAATCTTACTTCTCCTTTCAACCTCTCTGGGTAGCGAATGTAATTATTACAAATGCCCCAGGAACAGCAGCTGTCTATATCTTGGAAAAATACAGCAAAAAAAGAGCTAGAATACAACTCCTTTTGCATACAAGTCAATGGAGCGTAGCCATGAGTGTGTCGGCCCTTAGTTAGAGTGAGACCTGTACTGCGCAGTTACTGGCCGGCTGTGTGGCTTAGTGAACAACACGGTCTCACTCCCTACTCGTCAAATGTCTGACGCATGGTCAAGGCCCTTTGTCGTCGCTTTTTAAAGACTTGGGTAGCCCTTTTGCATCAATTATTGACGTTTAGGGATCCTCAGTCAAGTTAGCAACGCTTAGCAACAATAAATATGCAATATCCGGTTACACTTTCAAGATAAAACGAAACGTTTCGATACATTGCCATGTTGAAACGCGCATAATTAAAGTCGTGAAACGTTACAGTTTCGTTAGGTTTAGGCACAGAAAGTACTTGGTTGGGTTTAGGCAACAAAACTACTTAGTTAAGGTTAGGAAAAGATCATGGTTTGGGTTAAAATAGCTATGTATGTCAATTAAGACTTAAGTTAACTAACGTTAATGTCAATTTACCTCACTCGCCTAAATAAAAACATTTAATGTTTTGTTTCGCACGGGACACAAACCCTGTTCTCCTGCTTCAAGGTCCGGGTTCTGGCCCTCTATCCACCCCAATCACCTCCTTACTTCGTCTTTTCTCTTAAATATCATACTTGCCTTTACCATCAAAAACTGACACAACAGGGCTTCCCTCAATACGTTGAACTATGACGTCAAAGGGATCCCTAGTGCGTCACAAACTGCTGATGCTTTACATCACATAAAAGCATTCAAAGGGAGAAACACACAGCGGCTTTTATTGTGAAGTAGTCAAAGGAAGCAACAATGTATTTGCCACGAGGTTAGCATTGACAGCAGCTCCTTATCTACAAATTATGACATGGTCATTTTTGACATTTTTTGTCTGGAAATCATTGAAACATTTTTGCATAGGACTAATGGAAAAAAGAGGGACCAGCCAGCATGAGCTGTAAGATGAAGAGCAGCCGGTAACAGGCTATACAACTCCTCAGCACTGTAACAAACTCCTGCTGTGAAAAAAGTGTTGTGCACTGTGCAGCATAAAATCAGATTGCAATTAATATCAACTGAATTCTTTATACATCAGTTGTTTCTCTGTTGTATTTTTTATGAAGTAGCTGCTTAAATGTTTGCTATAGCGTTAAACTGCACTTTTTGTAACCTTTAGTAATCACGTGTTTCCCCAAATCAACCAGGACTGAAATTTTAAGGGTTACAACTTTGACTTTAACCTTTTTTAATAAAAACTGTAGTTAAAAGACATAGAATCAGTTTTAATTTGTTGTTTTTGCTGCTCTCATTCTCATTGCTTCTACTGTTTAACATCAGTTAGCTAAGCGAGCTACTACTTGATCTTCCATTTCCAGACCGGCTACTTCCCTGCTCTTTCTGCAGCACCAAACCATTGAAACCCGCTCTTTCTGTCTGCACATCCCTTTTTTTTCAGCCACTCTCTTCAACTTCAGCCACATGTAATGACTCGGAGCTTCAGCCTTTCCTTGGCAGTCACAGAGGGGCTTTTAACAAGGTCCTGCACTCCTTTTGCTCTTTCCTCCTCATTTTACCATGCTGCCACCGCTTTCTCCTCTGTCTCCGTGTAATTTCGCCTTTCTCTGAGGGTGAAGTGTACAGGTACCTGACTAAAGTAGGTGGGAGTATTGGAAGTGGTTAGCGGGTTTTTGCCTTTTATTAAATAGGACCCAGCACTTTTCTCAGCTACCTTTAGACCTTAGCAAAGACAGATTTTTCTGAATTGAAATGACTTTATTTCCACCCATGCACTGAATGAGAATGTCACATTTTAGTTAGTTGCAAAATTAAAAACAACTTTACATGTCTCTCAAAAACTATGTAGGTGCTTCACAACTAGTTGATTAATAATTCATTTTAATGGCATAAAATGAATCTGCAACAATGCTGACAGCCAATTAATCTTAGGCTCAAGCGAGTGAAAATTTGTTGATTTTCTTTGTCTTTTGTATTTGTAAACAGAATTTCTTTGGGTTGCGGACCTTTTTCAAAATTGAAGATCTAAACTTCTTCTGGGAAATTGTAAAGGGCCATTTTTAATTAATATTTTAAAACAGTTAATCAATCAACAATAAAAATAATCATTGGCAGCACTAATGTAGATCATCTATAATTATAGATGGATGGAATGTATCTCAGTTAATACGGGCAGGAATGTGTGCATCCGTGTGTGTGTGTTTGTAGATGAATGGAGATCTGATGTCCTTGGGCTTATATTTGTATTCATAACGAACAAGGAAATTAAAGCCAACTAAATCACCTCAGGCTCCCTGCATTTCAATTATAGACAGTATAAAAGACTTATTGATCCATAGCAGAGGAGACACACAGAGAGGCAGAGAGATTTTTAAATACTCATCAGTCGTCACACTCTTATAAGGTCTGGTAAATCTGCTTTTTAATTGATTTTAGAAGGAGGCAAAAGTCAGCAAGCTTCAGCAGAGTAGTGAAACAGTTAAAGATATTTATGCTTCAGTCTAAAATACATTCCCTTGTGGATTCCTCTGTACTGTTTCTCCAGTAATCTATATTGTCCTACAGTATTCTCCTAGAAAGCCCCAGTGGTTTCTGGTATTCCATCATCTTTAAGCTGCAGTAAAGAGCAGGGAGGGTGTTCAGGTTCATTCAGTGAGATGACCATGATTAATGTGAGAAAGGCCCAGCTCACACCTAAACCACAGAGCTTCCCTACCCCACCCCATCTCACTCCTTGCCATCACTTTTAACCCCTCTCAATTGGTTCAGTGCTGGGATGCAATGTGTTCAGTCAGCCATGCAGCACAGAAGCTATGACGAAATGCAAAATGACTACAAAGATAATGCATAACGCCTACAATGAGTGGCAAACTAACAATAAGTAGACACTAAATGACTACAAAGAGACACAAAAAAAACAAAAAGCCAGTGAAGTGAGAGTGAAATATTGGAATAATGTGATGTTTTCTTGTACCTGTAAGAATTAAATGTGTAAGTTCTACTGTTGAATGTTTTGGTAATCCAGTGAAAAGAGCTGTAATCTAATCTGTACCAAATGAATGCATGAACCAGTTACTCAGAATCAGTTTGTGGTAAGAATCTTTTTACTTTACGTTTGATTTAATTCCCAAATGGTAGAATGATGATCTTGTAATATTTAATGACCAAGAGAGAGTCCAAGATGACACCCAGGTTCCTGACATGCTCACTGGCTTTTAGTGAGCGTGATATTTTATTTGTGTTTTGATTTAAGAAGTTTTACATTACAAACATCTATGTCTGAAATGCATTTTATGAGGTTTTCAAGTGGGTTAAGGACACTGGGAGAAAGACATATAGAGCTGTGTGTCATCTGCGTATGAAACATAAGGTATGATTCTTAATAATATTACTTTGTGGGATCATGTATGGATTTAAACAAAGGTTCTCAACCAATTTGTTCATTTTAATGAAGATGTAGAATTTACTGCCAGTAGATGATATTCAAAGGATGGATTGTGACCAAAGAAAAGTCACATTTTAAAGAGCCATTATATAAAACTGCAACCCCTCCACTGTTCCCATTTAACGTCGAAGGGGTTGTCGTTGTGGGAGGCTGTACTTGGGGTCGAGGCCTCAATAAATTCCTTACACCCTGTTTGATTGAACCAAGTTTTAGTTAGTTGGACACTGTCACATTTAAGAAGAACATCATATAATTTATTATACAGATTTTTTAGCTATTGGTCTAATATTTAAGTATAAGTGGTGGGCAGAAATTAGAAGTCTTTTATGTTTATAAGACATCTGGCAGGTCTCTTAGTTGGCGTTGTATCTATGATTCATTACTACACTAATGGAAAGAGTTTTTGAGCTTTTGATATTGACAGTGGTAAACTCACAGTAAGTCATGAGATAATGCCTTTGCCAGTTTGAGGAGTCAGTTCAGTGTTCATGGATAATAGACGTGATCCCGCAGTGTTTGGGTGCAGAAGGTCAAGCCTGAAAAGTTCACTTCTGTTCAGGAAGGTCACAAAGTTTTCCACATAGTGGATGTCCATAGTTCTCCAGTAACCGTTAAGCTGGATGTGAAGTTTTCTCACATGGCTAAATTTGACATCAGCAGACCATGGGCAGGAAGAGGTCCTGATATGATGACATGCAAAGAGACACAAGATAACTACAAAGATGCAAAACAGCTACAAAGAGAAACAAAAATTACTACACATGATGCAGCCGCATAGTTTTTTTAGTCATTTTGTGTCTCTTTCAATTTGTGTGCTCTTATGTAGGAGTGATCGGGTGTCTTTTACATGTCTGCACCCAGAGGCCCATCGTCTGATAATCCATCCACGTCTAGTTCCTTCTGTCATTCTTTCTTAGTTTGTTTCTGTCTTTTTGCATCTGTCTTTTTTCTTTCTATACTATCTTCCCTCTGTGACATCTGTCTCCCCTCGGTGTCTCCTGTAACGCCACAGACGTCTTTGTGAAAGATGGGGGAGATCACAGCGGATTTCTATCTCTATGACCCCAGCGTGCCCTTCATCTTCCTCTCACAGCCTGATCTATCACACACAACTGCCTTTTATTGTTGTTTGGCAGCTGGCTCTTGGCCTATGTCTCTAGTTGTCTCTCTCGGCCCCTCTCATTATTTACTGAGAGCCTTGGTCTGTTGGGAATAAGCCAACGTATTTGCATTTCCTCTGTACTACGTTTTTTTGTCATCGTCTGTAAAACCCCACTCAACCTCAAAGCCTGTATTTTTTCTGATATTGTGATACAGGAACTCTATTATCATCTAAAGGTTATTCATAAAGATTTCATGTCATAAAGGCTATTGTTTAAGACACAATATTCCACCTACTCTTTTGAAATATTTATTGTCTTTAATGGCTTACGCCTTACAGAGACAGTATTTCGATGCTGATGTTTTAGAAGTCTGGTAGATTTAATTCAAAGACACTCCTGTTCCACGCCTGTTCCCTGATGCCTATTTTGGCTGTCTCCGTCACTATCTATCCTTGACCCTTTAGAACAACAGATATCCACTATGCTGAGAAAATGTAATCATCTGCTTGACAAACTTCTCAGTGTGAAAGAACTAAATTCCTCCAAGTGCAGAATATCCTCCTTACCTCCTCAATTCACTCCTCTTGATCTTTTCCCACACGACAACTCTTATATATCTATTTAAAGGCTTTCATGCCATGTTGCTATACTGTACACAATGTACATAAACTGATTCTCATGATGTGAGTTTAAAAAAAAAAGTATATTCACATACTGCATCACTTTTTTGCACAGGACTCTGGGATGAACCAAGATAAACAGATTATATTGCTATATATTGCTTTGCAGAAGCCAGTAATGTTTACTCATGTTAACTCAGTTAACATTACTACAGCTGCAGTTTTTTGACCTGGTTCATTGATGATAATCAAGTAAAGTATGTTGTGCTGCTTACAATAGATTAAAAAAGATTTGGTTAATCTCTCTGGCAACTTGGCAGTGACAACAAGTCTCCTCTCTTTGAAGTGTCAGATCACATATATTATGAGGACCACAGGGTTTTGTAGCATCGCAGAGTTTGTATATCAACACAGCAGTCAGTTTAAGAGCCTTTTAACATTCCCCCGCTACAGCTTATGCATTTCCTTTCCCTTCAGTTCTTTGTATAATAAGGAGAGGTAGTTAATCTAATTGAACTCACTATAACAAATGATTGGACGGTAAACTCTTAAGGGCTGGTGTATTGGTACAGTATTGATTGGGGCTTAATAAGATATAATCAGACAACGGGACAAAAGGCAGACAACCATCTAATTTCAGTAAATCACATGAATTGGTGAGGTGAACGTATCGTGTCATTGATGACCAAACCTATCCACTAGAAATTCTGGATATATATATTTATATTAGCAACAGAAAATACATTATCAGCATAATGACAAAACATTAATTTACATACTACTTGTTGATACTGAGCATATCTGCAAAATGTATTTCATGTGAAGGAATTTACCTTCTTTAAGTGTGATATCACACAGGGTCACGTTAGCATCACTAGCTCATGCTGAGATGAAGTAAACCAAAGGTGACAGCCTGGTTGACTGACTGACCCAGCTGCTTTGTTAAGAATGAACTCTGTGGTTCATTGCCACAAGATTAGTTTATTTTATTTTATACAGATGGACTGGCTGGCTCACTTGTGTTGCATTTGACTTGGATAACACACATGATCAGTTAGGTTAACTTAGGTAAGCATAGCGTCTTGTTTTGAACCAATATCCAATAGAATCTTCACACATGTATAGATGGATGAATTATAACCTTATTTGGAGACGTAGTGAATCTCTGTAGGTCATTTCCAGTGAGCATAATGCAGACAGAATGCAAAAACATTATAAACAAAACAAATTAGTAGTGTATAAATGTAATTTCTAGGAGAGGCATTGTGATGACAGTAAAACAGACACTGTACAGCCTGAATTGGTCGCTGAAAAATTTCAGATTTGCCAAATATCCTCCAGATTGGCTGTTGTTTGACATTCAGTTTTAGGGGGTGTCACAATGCCACAATGCTTGATTAATTACTTGAACGGTCAACAATCTGCCAGTTGAGATGTATCCCTGCCATGTAAGAAAAAAATGTTACAAGTACAACATACACGTTAATAAAAATATACACTATCTGCTCAGCTTAATGGGAACTTGGGAGAGAGGCATTTTTTCAATGCTTGCTCCTTTTTATTCAATGTTCCTTTGAGTCAGCTTTCAACTGTGGGCCCATTTTTTCAGCAGTGTTCATTCAGGGGGGGCTACATTTTACAGGCCCAGTGTAAGCACATTCCACTATGTTTTCAATATATATTTTGTTTATTTATTTTGTTCATTTATTTTTAAAGCTGTTTTAGTGTTATATCTGAGGGCAGATGTCATAATTCCTGTTAGTAAGTGAGAAATAACAGAGTCAGAGGCAGTTTATCTTGATCCTCATTTGGCAAAAAATTACTCAAAAACATGAACATATGTTCTGTGTTGTGCTACGATACTAGTTGTAAACTGATTCCAAACATGACAGACTTCTTCTTCATTTATTGTTGAATGAAAGTGAAAGGACGCAAATTCTTTATGGTTAGATAGGCCAAATTATATTATTTTCCAGTGTTATCTATTGTGCAAGTTTAATAGACTTCATTTCAGCACCATGCACTGTTCAAATAACCTGACTCTTCTTGTATGGGGGCAGTATTAGATTTCATATTTATTTACATGAACCTTTTCCCTGTTTTCTACAGTAGATATGTAAAAAGCATGCAAAAAAAAAGAAGTCAAGAGCTTTTGTCAGGGGGCCAGATATTCTGGCGTGCCAGTTTTGGCCCACGGGCTGCTATTTGCCTACCACTGCTGTAAGTTTTTCTCTAGTGGTATTATTCCTCTTCATCTTTCTCTCATCTCTCCATCAATGTCTTCCCTCACTTGTCTCTGCCGAGCAGCTTTCAGTCAGAGCTCCAGTCAGCCACGCTACCAGAAAAAGAAAGGTCAACCATTAAAACAATAACAGTGCCCTTGAATCTCATGGGTTTAATGAATAAAGCGACTTACCATAGCTACATACCTCGTGACTCTTACTTCTGCTCATGGAGCGTCCAGGTGGTGTACCACTCTATATTGACTGATGGAAATGGACTGGTGAGATGGATGGACTGGTACTCACTTACCTGGAGGCTGAGGATTTTTTTTTCATTTTGTAGAAGCTTCTGTGTTTAGGTCAGGCTGTCGAGTTTCTCCATCAAGTTTGATGGCACGTGACAGTCCGTGACATGCCTGTTTCTGCTGATAAACACTTTTCTGTGTGACCATGTATGCTGGCGTTGCTTTCAGCGACCATAAAGTGCCACTCACTCTTTCTGTCCAAGCTTGGTTTGTCACTGTAGTGTGCTAGAAGAATAGATACCTAGGGCAGCTGCTTTAAAAATGTCTTTGTGTTTTAAAAGAGAAAACACTGCCAATTAGCAACAATCTGTCTTTTATAAAGGTTTTTTCCTTATATATGATCTGCAATAACCCAGCGTTTATCACTCACAAGGCTGGATATCGCTGCAGTGTGGCCACACTAGCCTACTGAAAGTGGTCTCCAGCAATGTTTTAAAATATTGATTCCTTCGTAAACTCAATTTTTTTGCAACTTCACACCTGTCATGATGAATGTGTCAGAAGCATCAGGAGGATTAAGACAAAGAGAGAGAGAGAGAAACGCACAGTTTGTGGGTGAATTAGAAAGATAGAGCGTTCATATATGGGAGTGTGTGTATGAATGATCGTTTTTTTGTAAGAGAACATATTTGCGGCCCAGCAGGCAACACTGTGTGTTGTTTCAGCTTGTGGCCCGGTCAACATGAATAACTTCTGTAGCAGACTAAAAAATAATGCTATCTTATTTAACTTGTGTTGGACTTCTTTTCAACAAGCAGATCAATTTATGTTTTTTAAGTCTTCTTCACATTCACTGAGGCAAAATAAGACATCACTATTGACTCACTTTTCAGAAAACCCACTTTAATCTATAGAACATAGTTAAAACGTGCTGTTAAATAGGAGGTGTCTCACTTTTTCATACAAATTAATGTAGATAAAGCCGCCTCCTATTAAATATAGATAATCATTAAATGTTGCTTTTTTTTATCAAGTCCATTGAAGTTTCAGTGAAGTCACAGCTTTTTCATTTAAACTGCCTGAAAGATTTGCACTTTTGAAGGCAGCCTATATCTCCAACCTCCCCAGTCACATCGTGTCATCATCTTTGATTACTGTGACAATAGATTTAGATTTGTCTGGATTGAGAGGCGTGGCAACATAAGAGCTCTGGTTGTTTCACTTTATCTGTTGACATTTTCTCCCACAGCGTTTCCCTGGCTTCTTCTAATTGGCTGATTCCTGTGCTATAATTGGAAAGTGGGGGAGCTGAAGCAGTAGAGATAGATAATCACAGCTAATCTGAATAGACAAACTGAAAGCCTCTCAATGCCTTTTTCTCTCCTGGAAAGCATTTTGAAAAAGTTATGAATATACCTCATAATAGCAAGAGAATTGCTGCAACACACCTTTACTTTTCCCTTCATATGGCTACTCAAATCCTCGGTCTCCGTGCCATTATATTATGGTATAGTGTGGCCCTTGGGGCACTGGGCAATTTCCCAGGGAGTCATTTCTTTACCGTGACCCATTTTGAGTTTCTCTGTCTGGCTGCCTGCTTTTATTGAAATGGTCATTCTATTCTACCACTTTTCAGTGATGAATTTATAGATTTAAAAGATATTTTCACTGACAAAAATAGCTTCCAGTTTCCCGTGTTTAGACTAAAACTTATGCAGTGAGGTTTTTTGTTGCCTTCTCAATAACACTGTTCCTGTCTCCATTATCTGCTTAACTGTAATCTCTTTTGCTGCACAAAGAAACTTTGCACCGAGCCCTACTTTGTGAAATCTCATCAGTTGCAGGAGATGACCAGATAATGAGTTAATTGGCTTTGTAAAACACCTACAATTTCTTTTATTGGTAAATAGATTGCAGAGAAGCCATTAGGCGAAAGACCGATCCATTACATGGCAACACCCTTTGCAGGCCATAATGCTTAACTGATGTAAAATGCATAGATTTATCTTTCACATGCTTCTTGTGACCGGGGAGAGATGCAGTTCAATGACTACTCATTGAGCACCCGCCCACCGTGTATTAACACATATATGGGAGCTCCTGGTATGCCAGCTTCTCTACGGGGCTCCAGTACTCTCTCATATTATAGTGAATCAATATCTTAGGCAGTATATCATTTCTCATGTTTGTTTTTGTCTTTCCTCACAAACTCCTGGGAATTGGTAAACCCGGAGATAGACACCGGTGAATGGATCAAACAGACATTCAGTCTGTACTGATGTTTTGTTGTAAAGTTGCACCATGAAACATGATGAACCCCAAAGTTAAAGTAACTTTTCCCAAGGTCTGCACACCATTTCGACATCAATCAGCATTGTTACCTTCAAGTTTGACATTTAAAGATGGGGAATACTCCAGCTGATTTCACTTCTCCAAGGTATCTTACCTTTATCAACTGACAACTGATAAAAGATGATTTATTTTGCTCTCACCTTTTGATGAAGCAATATCACACCAAATTGATGGAGGCTTTTCACAAAGAATTTTCTGACTTTGACTATGCAGAGTTTTTGACTTTGTGGATATGCCAGAATAGCACATTTTTCATGGGTCATGGTTTGTGCCTACAGTTAAAGTGCGATGCATGGCTGAGGATTTATCTATATCCCAAATGGAATCCTGCACAATGTTTAAGCCAGTCAGAAATATAGCTCTGCCCTCCTAAAAATAAAGCCTTTTCTCGCTCTGTAGAGGTGGTAGATTCAATGTCTTTTTCCTGAACATTGAAGCAGAATGGCTGTTTGCTGACGTGATGTCTTGAACCTTGTTCCTCCAGCTATAGGACAGTGTTTCTACTGACTAAGCCAGCCTGCTGACAAAGGGTTGAGGTTTCAAGCAACACAAGACTGCACTGCACAAAAATGAAAATTGCTGGTTCTACAGAAGTTTAATTGAACGTCTGAACTTTTGTGTTCCACCCTACTATGGGAAGCTTTAACTTGTCAACTCAGTCTGTTCTTTGAGTATATCTGCAGTAGAAGACAGAAGGTCTTCCTCTCCACAGTTAGACTCTCGCAAGAGCATATCAGCAACCACTGAACCATAAATGTGCATGCACATTCATAACAGGTTTCTTGTCCTTGATGGAAAATTTCCTTCTTGCCTTTTTGCGCTGTGGTAACTGAGCTTTGTAGCATCTGTAGTTTGTTTCTTTTTTTCTTTTTGGCTGATATTAGCTGTGTGTTGTCATTTGTTTTTATTTTATGCTTATTCTTTATTGCAATACATCACTCAGCCAACACTGCAGGGAAGATGCCCTAATGTCAAGCATATGTGCAAGGAAAGAAATGATGAATAACTGCTTGAAACCAAACAATTAGTGTGGTGACTTTTGCTCATAAAAACACTTTATGGGTTTGTGCTAGAGTAGTTAGGGCTGAGAGGCAACAACTGCGAGTGTGACAGTGAATTTCAAGCATCCTGTGGACTTATTAAGTGGACTGATTTTGTTTGTTGTTTTTCTTAAGTTGCTTTAAGTGTTTGTATTGTTGTTAAAATACAAACGGTAAGTATTTACACATTTCTTTGCTATAAGACTCTTATTGTTTGTCCAATTGGCAGCCAATGTACCACAAATCACATACAGTGACACAGTGACATATTTTTCACTTTTCATTTGAAGTGAAATAGTGACTGAGGTTAAACTCTCAGCTTTAATTCAAGGTAGATGATATGCACACCCACTCGGATTTTAGGAGACCAATGTTCATCGCACAAATGGCTGCTCGTATATCTCTTGAGCAGGTGTGTTTGCCTTCTGCTTTGTGGAAAAATAACTGTGGCCTGTACTACAAGGCGGGGTAACTGACTTATCCAGGTAACTTCAGGAGTAACTTTGTGACATCGGGTGTAACTTCCCAATTAATCCGTACTACGAAACGTGGATAGGTGTTACCCGAGGTCTGTTGCCACGGCAATTTACTCTGCATCTCTAAACTGCTCCGAGCAGCTTTTGTTCGTGGTTAACACGAGGTTACCCTGTATACATGGACTACACACCACATCTATACTCAGTGTTAATGATGAGAAGTAGGATATTAATACACACTACTTAATAAAATATGTTTAGATTTCATCCTGATTTGTTCCACTGCGGTTGCAGCTGAAATTAAGTAATCCTTAACACAACAGCATTACGTTCATACAGCGAACCCTGCAGCCTCTGTCCTCTAGAGGGACAGTTCCTTAGATCTGTAGGCTATAATTGAATTATCATAAGTATTTACACACTATTTTACGTGTCCAAAAAATATTTCACAAGCAAAAAAAGTCAGAAATTCCCTGAAATTACAGTAAAAAATTTAAACACTCTGGTGTTTTATTCTGAATACGCCCAATCCACGGCAAAGTCTCTAAGGTGCATGATAGTGATTGTGAGCTAAACTCACGAGTGTTTCCTCCTTGCTAAATACGCTTGCAAAGTTAAATATAACTTTCCACTGCATGCATAATACATGGCAGACGTGTGTGTGTGTGTGTGTGTGTGTGATGTTGCAGCCTTGCAAAGTGAAGCTTCTCTCATATGGAATATGGAGAATATTCATGTTTTTTACTAGATTAATCTTAGAAATTAAATTTTGTCTCGGATTATTACCCCTCTCCGCAGGTTACAATAGACCTTATGTGTAGTTGTACCTTTACATCTTAATCATATTACACATAAAAGAAGATCCCTTAAAATACATAATAGAGATGTGAACTACATTAAGAACACTGTGAATATAATTACAAATTTTCTCAATGTGATGCCAACAAGTCTTCCTGGCTTTGTCGGCCGCCAGAGTGTTAGATTTGGCCGCTAACATGTCTTTAAACTCATGTTCTGACACTATCAACGTGCATTCTTCTGGGGAAAATACGGAGCATGTGCCTTTGCGAAAAAACTCTGCCTGCACGGCCGAAAACACCCCTTTTATGTAAATGCACACCAACTCCAATTAAGTTAACACCGGGTTAACACAGACTCAACTAACCTCTTATTCACTGTCGTAGTACCGTTTAACACCAGTGTAGGTGGTCAGAGTTTGTCAACCCTGAGTTTGCTTGATAACCCTGAGTTAAATCTGAGCAGGTTGAACTCCTTTCATAGTACAGGCCACTGAACTCAATTTTAGGCGTGGAATTTGCTGTTTTTGTCTCTCATTATAAATGATGTTAAAGCATGTGAAGTGGTCCTGGATGAGGTTTAAATATGAATAAATCAAGGCTAAAATGTTAGTTGCCTAAAAGCTTGTTTTGTCCAGTGTTAAAATAGTTGGAATGGTGAAGGAACCCCCTTTCACTTCAAAGACTACTATCAACATAAGAAAGGCCAGGTTACAGTTTGCAAAAAAAAGTAAGAATGCTGTGGAGTACCCCAGCCAACACAACAAAAAATGTACTACTGTCCTAATATATTCCGACTGCACTGTTCTTTCCATTATGTTGACCATTTTCAAAGCCACAGTGTTTTACATTGATGGATGAACTTTTTATGCAACTGTTAAAATACATATGCAGAGACTTGAAATTACTTCAGAATGTAATTCATCACAGTCAGCATTACATTATTGGTAGGTGGTGATGCAGTTAAACATATTTAAAGTATTATGTCTCAGTTGTTGTGTGGATAGCTCCGTGATATGAGTCAGCTGCCAATGATCATTGCTTGTATGTTGAAAATTCTTAACTGGAAATTGAAATTATAAAAGCATGAATGTCATGGCCAAATTTGGCAGCTTCTTACATTCAAAAGATTGATGTTTTGCAGCCTAAGCTCACATATTAGATGTCAGACCTTCCAAGTGGCACCTGGACACACCAACCCCAGACAGCTCATGTTCAACAACTTCATCATGCAACAATAAAGTAAGTATGACCAGTGGTGGAAAGTTACTAAGTACATTTACTCAAAGACTGTAATTAAATATAATTGTGAGGGTACTTTACTTAATTATTTCCATTGTACGATGACAGTACATATGTGCACGCTCTGAGTGAATTAGTATTTTTACTTAAGATTTTTAATGCAGGACTTCTCTGTACTTCCTCCACCACTGACCGCAAAGAGGAAAATAGGCAATTACCAGTTGATTTTGTTTCAAGTTGCAAATCATGAATGTAACTAAAAACATTAATTATAACTGAAGTGAATTCATATTTTATAGTAATGTCCATATGGGGTTTGACGCCTTTTGTATCTTTTGAATATTCACTATTCATTTTATTATATTTCATATACCGACAAGTCATTGATGTAACCTGGAGCATGGATGTGATCCTATTATCACAAATGGCCTCTTAACATACAAGGCAATGTAAGCTCTCTGAACACCTCTTTCACAGAAATGATAATATTTATCCTGAGAACTGATTTTACATCTCTGATGTCTGCTAACTCAGTGAATTCAACCACACTGAGTACAATAATGACTTTTTTTATTTGCTCGGTCTACCTCATGTTTGATTAAACTGCTGAATGGTTCTGATGAAACAGGCTTCCTTTTTTTCTGGAAGGCAGACCTTCTTATAAATAATGGAAAACCTCAACATTAATGATGGAGAAACAAACAAAAGTTCATTGCTCTAACAGATCCACCATCCAAGGATAAACTTAATCTGTGAAATTAGGAAAACCAGTCTGCTGACATTTACAAACAACTCATGTGACATGATAACAAAATCGACATCAAATATGTTTCCCAAAGGATAATTTTGCTAGGAGAGTTCTTTGAATGTTGTTAATGTTAACACTTTTAAATGTTGGATCTATAAATATGTGTCGGTGAATAGATTTGGGTGGTCATAGGTCCTGCAATCCCAATCCCAATTAAAAACGGTGCACTTTGAGAAATACAGTGGGTATGGAAAGTATTCAGACCCCTTTAAATATTTCACTCTTTGTTTCATTGCAGCCATTTTCCAAAAATCAAAAAAGTTCATTTTATTTCTCAGTAATGTACACTCAGCACCCCATCTTGACAGAAAAAAACAGAAATGTAGAAATTTTTGCAAATTTATTAAAAAAGTAAAACTGAAATATCACATGGTCATAAGTATTCAGACCCTTTGCCGTGACACTCATATTTAACTCAGGTGCTGTCTATTTCTTCTGATCATCCTTGAGATGGTTCTACACCTTCATTTGAGTCCAGCTGTGTTTGATTATACTGGTTGGACTTGATTAGGAAAGCCACACACCTGTCTATATAAGACCTTACAGCTCACAGTGCATGTCAGAGCAAATGAGAATCATGAGGTCAAAGGAACTGCCTGAAGAGCTCAGAGACAGAATTGTGGCAAGGCACAGATCTGGCCAAGGTTACAAAAAAATTTCTGCTG
>NC_060150.1:31466147-31499184 GCF_021292245.1 Micropterus dolomieu | reverse complement strand
GGTTCATTCCAGCTCCTCCAAGCTGCATGTCTTGAGCAAGATACTGAACCCCGAATTGCCCCTGGCGGCTGTGCCGCCAGTGTATGAATGTGTTTGACTGGTGAATGCAGATGTAGTGTAAAAGCATTTTGAGTTGTCGAAAAGACTAGAAAGGTCTTATACAAATATGGAACATTTACAGTGCGGCCTGCCACAGTTTCATAAGTAAAAACATTCACAATACTTCTCATAATAATATAAAAGGTATCTAACATTTGCGTCATTGCTTTGGCAAAGTATCTGTCAAATGAAGTAAAATCTGGCTTTGTGCCCTGATCAAATCGCAAAAGACTGCGATTTAATTAAATAAGGATAAATAAGAGATTGAATCAGCATAAATTAAATAAAAGTTATTTTAGGAGGTTAAAAAAGTATAGTAATGTTTACTCTGAGTAAATTTAAAATGAGCTAGCCTAATTTTTACTTTTACTTGAGTAGATTTTATACTAGTAACTTTACTTGTACTTAAGTGAAAATTCATTAATGTAACAGTACTTTTACTGAAGTACAATATTTTAGTAATCTTTACCTCTGCCAGAAAGAAAGAACTAAGGTAAAGAGTACAGTAACTGTGTGTTCAAACCAGCTAGTGGAAAAACTAAAATCTGAAGCTTAATGTTATAGTAAAGTTCTGAATGTTTACATTTCGCTGTCTTGTGGGGATTTTATGGGAAATGAATCACTTCAGTATCAGTGATTTACTATTGTGTAATTTTATTTTACTAAAATAATAGTTTTTTTCTTGTCATTCTACACATATAAATGTTTTATACATTTACATATGTTAATTAGCTATTTTTTAATGTCTGCCATTGGTTGCAAAGAGTAGCCTATATGGTAAAACCAATCAGTCCTTTCCCTCTCTAATTCATATTATGTGTGGGAGAATGTGTCTTTGACACATTTGCTAGATAAGATGCTCATCGACAAGGTTCCTAATTCACCTCTTACTACATAATACACTGAAACTCATCAACAGTCTGGTGTAAATGGCGTGTAAAGTTTAATTTTAAGTTTAAGTTTAAAGTTTATTAAAGTGTAAAATCACCAGCTGTGTGGTCCCAGTACACTTTACAGAAAACAGAGACACGTAGAATTTGCAGAAAAAGAAACACATAAGAAACACACATTAAAAAACAACAATAAAATAGACAATTATAAAACTAATAATAAATACAATAAAATAAAATAGACAATTAAAATGTATAAAAATTCATAAAATACCCTAGCCCAAACTATAAGCCTTCTCACAAAATACAGAAAAACCATCCCTAGCTAAAAGCTTTACTAAAAAGAATAGTTTTTAGCCTACTCTTAAATATGGAAATGTTGGTTGCTTCCCGAACCCAGACAGAGGTCTGATTCCACAGCTGAGGTACCTGATGGCTAAAGGCTCCTATTCTACATCTGGAGACCCTAGGCACTACAAGTAGCCCTGCATTTTGGGAATGCAGTGTTCTAGTGGGGCAGTATGGTGTAAGGAGTTCTTTCAAATAGGATGGTGCCTGACCATTAAGGGCTTTGTATGTAAGAAGAAGTATTTTAAAATCAATTCTCAATTTTACCGGGAGCCAGTGCAAAGTTACTAAAACAGGGGTGATATGATCTCTCCTACTGGTTCTTAGTATTCAGTATGCATGCAGCAGCTTTTTCTGTTAACTGGAGAGACTTAAGAGATTTTTTTGAGCAGCCTGAAAGCACGGAGTTACAGTAGTCAAGCCTTGAGGTAACAAATGCGTGAACAAGTTTCTCTGCATCATCTCGATGCAGAAGGTTTTTAATTTTCACAATATTGCGAAGGTGAAAATAGGCAGTCCTTGTAGTTTGCTTTATGTGTGCGTTGAAAGACAGGTCTTGATCAAAAATAACTCCCAGATTCCTCACGGTGGTGCTGGAGGCCAAGGCAATGCCATCCAAGGCAACTATGTCTGCAGACAATATGTCTCGGAGGAGTTTGGGTCCAAGTACTACAACCTCAGTTTTTTCAACATCAAGAAATTATAAGACATCCAGGTCTTCACATCCTTAATGCACATTTGAAGCCTAGCTAACTGGTTGGTTTCATCATGTCTGATAGAAAGGTATAACTGAGTGTCATCAGCATAACAATGAAAGTTTATACTGTGGCTCCTAATGATATTACCTAGCGGAAGCATATACAAGGTGAATAATATAGGTCAAAGGACTGAACCTTGTGGAACTCCAAGGGTAACTCTGCTGTGCGGGGAAGACTTCTCGTTTACATGTACAAACTGGGTGCGATCTGATAAGTAGGATTTAAACCAGCTTAAAGCAGTTCCTTCAAGTTCAAGTCTCTGTAGTAAAATATGGTGATCAATTGTATCAAATTCCGCACTTAAATCTAATAAGACTAATACAGAGACTAGTCCCTTATCTGATGCTGTTAAAAGATCATTAGAAATTTTTACCAGTGCTGTCTCTGTACTATGATGCATTCTGAAACCTGACTGAAATTTTTCGAATAAGTTGTTGCTATGCAAAAATTCATAGAGTTGATTTGCCACGATTTTTTCAAGGATCTTGGATATGAAAGGAAGGTAAGATATCGGTCTGTAACTGTCTAAAACCCCTGGATCAAGAGTAGGCTTTTTAAGAAGTGGTTTAATAACCGCTTCCTTAAAAAACTAAGGTACGTAGCCTGTTGTTAAAGAAAGGTTGATAATATTTAACAAACAAGTACCAACTGATGGCAAAACTTCTTTGAGCAGTTTGGTTGGGATGGGGTCTGTGAGGCAGGTCGTTGGTTTGGACTAGGACACAACTGAAGTAAGTTGGTGAAGGTAGATGGTAGCAAAGGTGCTTCCGAAGAGACTAAGGGCAGGTCGGCATCCATTGAAGATAGGAGGTGCTGAATTTTATTTCTAATAACAAAAATTTTGTCTTTAAAATGGTTCATAAAAATGTCACTACTGAGGTCAAGAGGGACACCTTGTTCCTTAGAGCTGTGGCTTCCCGTCAATCTGTCTACAGTTTTGAAGAGGAACCTGGGATTGTTCTTATTTTTCTCTATTAATTTTGAGTAATAGGTTGCTGCGCTGCGGAGGGCCTTCCTATACATTTTCAAACTATCCTGCCGCATCAAATGAGAATCTTCTTGATGTGTAAAACGCCATTTCCTCTCAAGTTTCCACGTTGTTCTCTTTAATTTGTTTGACTGTTGTACCATGGAGCTAGTCTTCTATGTTTAATCAGTTTCTTTTTCAAAGGAGCAACAGTGTCCAGTGTCATTCGGAGCAGTCCTGTAGTGCTGTCCACGAGATGATCGATTTGCGAAGGATCAATTTGTGAGGGATGGACGTTAGCATAGGAGTCTATAGGAGGTTTTATGAGACACGTAATTGAGGTACACACTGATGCAATAGAATCCTTAAACTTAACTACAGCACCATCAGATAGGGATCTAGTATAGGCATATTGGCTTGGTGGCTTGAAGTCCAACAATTGGAACTCAAAAGATAATAGATAGTGGTCAGATAAAATGGGATTATGAGAAAAGACCACCAAGTTTTCAATTTCAATACCATATGTTAATTGTTCATTCACTTGATATGAAACAATGGCAGTGCTGTTGTGTATTAGTTTTTCAGAAAATTGTGCCTTTATTAGTAAATTTATATAATAATTTATTTGTACCCAGGTTGATGATCGGTGCTCTCTTAGGTTATGTTCTCTGAATGGAGAGGTTTTCAACCAGTTTTTTATTATGTGTCCTCCCATGACTTAAAACCAACCAGCTGACCATGAGCAGCAGTTAGACAGTTCTCTGTCTTAGTGAGGATTGTGGATATTTTAGTCCTTTTATCTCGAGGCTTCATGTGATGTGAGGTAGTTAAATCATTACCATTTCAGTGTGTTTTCTGCAGCCCTTTTATAGTAGTACTGCCATAGTGATCAATGGCTGTGATGCTGCTAAGTGGTTGTATTAGAGACTGGTCCTGTTTGTACATGCTTGCATTAGCAGGGCGGCAGTGGTGGAGTATATGGGGGACTGCTCTGGTGGGCTGGTGTGGATCAAAGTCCAGGGCCATTTTTTACTCCCAGTCCGTCCCTTTTGACCAGATTACAATATATATCACTGGTTAGTGATAGTTTAAATGCTGTACTATCACATACATGTTTTTTTCTGTGGATTATGTTTTCTTGGAAAGATCAGTAGTGACTCCCAGGGTAATAAACAGTGAGCACCTATCAAGTGCAGGGCTTGTATCTTGTACCTGATGTACCTTGTCTGCAGTGATGATAATGCTGTTTTCTCTGAAAGGTTATTTAAATTCCATAAAATGTGCTTCAAACATTGATACTAATATCCACTACAGCACTCAGTAGCTAGAGATCCTAACCCCACCAACCAAAGATACAGATTTACATTAAACATTCATTTCTCCCATCCTCATTAACAATTTGTTTCACATCAGATCATTTTTATGATTTTATGACTGAGATGGGACATAAGCTCTGCAGTAACAAGCTTGTTCAAGACTGAGTGGATCTCAAATTGTTTTAAATTATTGTCATCATCTGATTGCGGCAACAACAGATCTTCAGTCTCAGGCTGTAATGTCCCTCTTTGGCTTGGCTGAAAAGTTATTTTGTCCTGTCTCGCCCTACAAATGATCTTTTAACAAAGTTATGTGCTATGTCAAAGTTGTGTGTTTTTCTACATACAAACACAGAAAGGAGACAAACAGACCAGGGGAATAGGCCTATATTTCAATCAGGAGAAACTTGACTGAGTGAACAAAAATAATTTATTTACATGTGGTACGTTGAATATGAGAATGTGAAAAGTCGTTTGGCAATTAGACTCCATTGTGATGATGTGGTATTTTATGGGGGTGGTGAAGACACAGAGGCCTAGAAATCCCCTTGATGGAGTCTAGACACTGGTGGTGGTGGTGATGAAGGGATGAAGAAGATGCTGAGGATCTGGATGTTGTGAGGAGGACTTCTGCTGAGCTTGAACTGGGCCTGGATCTGATGAGCAGGAGGGTTGGAGGAGGGCTGAAGCGATTCGTACTGAAATGAAAGCTGTCAGCAGAGGAGAGAACAGATTTAAAGATTGATAGTGACTTCACAATTGGCTGTGCTGGTCACGGTAAAATCTGATTGGTAAACTAAGTGATAACACCCATAGTCAGCTATTATGGGTTTAGAGAGAGGGTGTATGGGAGATAGTGATGATGCATAAGGATCGTCTTCCTGGTTGAACTTATGCTGAGCTTCCCATAACATTGTTGGCAGAAACAATAATGAAAGTGAGACATAGCAAAGTATTAGTTGGAGGTAAAAAAAAAAATTTAATTAAAGGTTAATAGGGTTTTTCTTTCTTTCTCTTAATACTTCAATTTTGGGGTGTGTGTGTATTTGTGTGTTTGTGGAGGGGATTATGGAGGGAGGAACCACAGGTTCAAACCCTGGAAGCAGTAAGCATCGGCTCAGATAATGACTGTATGGAATAAATACTCTCTCGTTTAAACATATTTAACTCAATCTGATAAAGGACCCAGCTTTGTGTGACTGACAACAACCCAGACACTGAATCCAAAGTCCAATGATACAGTTAAATGAACACATCAGAAACTCAATACCAGTGGAAAGTTATTTTCTGCACACATCACAGTATATTTATTTTTATAAACATTTATAAGCTGTTCTCCTGCTGTACTTATTTTTATATACATTTTAGTGAGCTGTTAGAGGGAGCATGAGAACTAAGGCCAAGTACACAGGTATTTTTTGTAAACAGAGCATGAAAACGCAATAAAGACAATTGAGGTGCTGTTAAGACCATGCCAAATCATCAGGCGGACCTAACCCTAATACCATGTTGATCAGAAGCATGAAAAAAATATTTCTGGTGGGCTGCCGGCAAGGCCCTCCCAGGAAGGGGGAATCAAATGTGTGGACTGACAGCTAAGTGGAGTTATTCCTCTGTATCACTCTCGAATATGAAGTTAGCAAAACATAAACATTAGAATGAGCACTGCTTTGCTACGTTGGCCACTGCACAAAATGTCATCCCATGTACACAAAGGAGATTATGGCAGACAGTCTGACTTCACAGAGTCTACACAACAACACTGCAAATGGAGTTTCTTAAAATCTTCACCCTGGCAGGAGTTTTCAAAAAGGTTAGTTTTCAGTGACCTAAAACACAGTTTGCATGTGGACAAAAGGCCAAATTGCATAGAAAGAGGTACGTTTTCAAAAATTACCCAGGTACGTGTGGAAGGGGATGACTGTGTCACTGTTACGTCACCTGAGGTGAGCTTTACTCATCTCCCCACTTGCACCTCATTCCCTAATCACCCTTCACTATATATTGTTGTCCATCGGACTTGTGGTTATGGAGATATAAAATGCATGAAAGTCAATGGGATTTTTCATCTGCAATAACAGCGCCACCTATTGGAATATTTGGGTCAACTTTGGTGCCTGGAATCAGCAGACCATGCTGAACAATTCGACTGAAATTTCATGTGGTTATAGAGGAACAATTTTTCACGGATGAAAATTTCCTCTACAAACTTTCATCAGCTTGGTCCAGAAATACCAATCGGTCTTGCCGCTTCGGAGGAGTTAATTAAAATAGGTTTTACAGTTTTCAAGATTTAGCAAAATGAAAACATCATTGCACAGAGGCGTGTCCTTTGGTTCAAAATCCCATTCAAATGAGTGGGATTTTCCCACAGTATTTGATCTTCGATTATAGAGCCACCTATAAGCTGAATTGCACCATTATGTCATCAGGGCCCCATGGGGAACAATTGACCCAAATTTGTGTCAATTGGACTTGTAGTTATGAAGATATAAAATGCATGTAAATCAATGGGATTTTTTTGGACGTCTTTAATCTGCAGTAACAGCGCTGCCTATGGGTATATTATTGTCAACTTTGGTGCCTTGTTCAGCAGACCAGGCTGAACAATTTGGCTGAAATTTCATGTCAATGCGACTTGTGGTTTTGGAGGAATATAATTTTGGGGGTTAAATAGCGCCACGTAGGGGCTAGTTGCACCGAATCTTGCACAGGCCCTCGGGGGCATGGCACATAAGGGCTCCAAGATTTTTTGTTGGATCAAAATTTCCTCTACAAACTTGTATCAGCTCAATCTAGAGATAATCCGTGCCAAGTTTGGTGTCTATTGGACTTGCGGCTTCGGAGGAGTTAATTGAAATACCTTTTTCAGTTTTTGCTATTTTGCGGAAAACAATTTATAGACAGAAATGGGCGTGGCCTATACCAAGCGATTCAGCTTGATCCCCCAAATGCATGGATATAAGGTTTTTGAAATGCGCCGAAAAAAATTGGTTATAGCGCCCCCTAGAGGTAGAAGTGTGCGAACGTTTGTGACTGAGGTTATTGCGGTGACCTGGACTTACACTAGAATTGCCGCATCTGTAGGACTTACCGTCTAGGCCGCAGTATGAGTTTTGTTCATAGAAGAATAAAAAAACAATACAAACCAGAACGATTGCAATAGGGTTCCCAGCTCCGCTGGATCTGTGAACCAGCCCCACTCGGTCTTGGACCCCTAAAAAAAGGTAACAGAGTAGCCTGATAGAAAGGTGTGGATAGATTAAATGCCTCCGGGTACAGCCAAAATTATTGCTCATCTTAAACCATTCTCCATTGTCAAAGTCCCCTGTGCAGCTGCGGGTTGTACATGAGCTTGTTGGCTTAAAAGCTGTGATCCTGCCTCATAGTGGTGCTGAAACGCTACACTCCATCAGTATTTCCACAATCAGTAGAATTCTACCCTAAAAGCAGGTCACGTAGTTGCAACAGTAAGTGGCAACAATGACCTATGGCAGGTCTGGGAATCCTGCACTACAATAGACAGTAGGACGACAGATTATGGTAAATACATATATCTTTGGTTTAGCCTTTTCATTGATGAATATTAGAAAACAAACACCTGCTAACCCCAACCCCACTACAGTATATAGTGACTACAGATATCTCAAGTGAGAAATAAAATACATGACACTGTCCCTCTAGTGGTGTTTGTCATAACCTGTTATGGGAATGAAGCATGTCATGGAGATTGTTACAGTCAGTGGCATGTTCAGACTTATGCAGCTACCTGCTTTTACCATTTCTGTCTCCACTACTCTATCTACTTTAATTACTAACATTGCAGTATCATACAGTTTCTTATAGATCAAAGATAAATAGACCACGACATCACAGAGCACCATACGAATGTAATATAAAGCTCAAATACTTTTTGCTTTAAGTCCTCAAAAAGAAATTACCTCCACAAGCGGACATCGAACATTTTCTGTATTTTGCTTTATCAATGCAAATTATATAATATGACAGAAGACAATCAATGTCTTCAAATAATGGTGTGTAAAACTAATTAGGCTTTTATGTTGACACGTCTGTAGTAATAATTTGATCATGTTTTTGGCAGTATAATGGCATCCATATTTAAGACATCAGAGGCTCATTAATTCTGTGCTTCACGGTGCCAAACATGTTTGAACCTGAATGATACACATCACATCAGTTAATCTGGTATTTATTGTAAAGAACAAATGAAAATGTAAATGACAAATATTTTCCCTTCTCCAATACATTCATAGAATGTCACTAAACACTTCACCTACTCACAGCTCTGCTCCATACAACATTCAGAACAGAAACAGCAACACCAGGTTTAAGTAGCTGACAGCAGCACCACTCTCTCTCTATTACCGTAGAATCTGCTCTGTTTTATGTCTACTCTTGCATTAATAAATTAAAGACAATAGTATACATATAATGCAGGATGCTCATAGGATTTTTTTTGTGCACTGCCCAGATTATTATATGCGGTGCTGATTAGTATTCAAGTATTCCCTCACTGATTATTTCTGTGCTGGATATTATGCTAAATATCTGCTTTATGATGTTCTCCTCACATCATTGTCTGTGGACTACATTTTGTGGCACAGTGCAAGGACAATGTTTAAGTAAACATTATGTACATGTTACTAAGAAAAAAGAAAACAAAGAGTAAAACTTGTCAAATGTATGCCATTTTGTTTACAGTGCAATCCCCATGCAATACCACATGCAGTTATAGAGGGTGCATGAAGAAGAAGACCATATTGACCATGCATGACCTCGCATACACAGCCACCCCTGATTGTGCCAGAAGTGGCCTGCAGTCCTGAAACCGTTGCATGATTAGCATTTAACTCCAGTTAAATTCTAACACCACATCCTGGCTCTTTTCTAAGATGTGAGATAGTGATATTCACACGTAATGTAAAAGACAATCACCTATAATCAGATGTCAAGTCCATCCTGTTGCACTCTATTTTACCTTGCCAAACTAGACTGAACGTCATTGTACAGTGACTGGCCACAACGTGCAGAGAAATTTATGTGAACAGAACCGATCTAAACTATTACTTTTGCAAGTTGGCACTGTTGTATAAAAATGTTAATGGATTTAACAGAAAAATTCTTCAACATGGAATAGTAATGGCTTAAGCACTGGCACAAATACATACATCTTTGACATCTTAAAACCATAACAAAACAAAAGCACTAAAACAACCAGCCTTAACAAGCCTCTTGGTTTTACATTTGAAACTCATCTATTACAATGGCCAAACAATCACGTTAGACAGGCATCGGACATGGACAACACACAAGTAAATCAATGAAAATTGACACATTTTTCAGCGTTGAGGAGTTGAATGTAACAAAATATTCACTGTGCAATCATAAGTTTTAAAAAGGCAACAAAATCAAATGCTGAACATAGCAAGGCGTACTTTAAAAACCCAGCAATCCTTGTTTTTGTTTCACAAAACATTTGACAGAAGCTTTTGATGTACAGCTCATATAAAGATACATTTACAATGAAAGTTCAAGTACATGTTTCGTAAATCATCGATGAATTGTAACTTCTAATTTGAACAAATGATACATTTGTCTTAAAAACGTTTGAACAGATTTGCTCCGGCGTTCGGTGTTGCACGACGATTAACGTGAAACTGCTTCGCCAGTAGAATGATGCTTGAGAAAACAATTACAACATGTTAACTTTCACAACTTTTCCATATATTCATGTCCACTTAAAACAAAACACAATCCTCGTATCCATCCGGTGAATAAAGTTCACATTATCTTTGACAGCTGATTGAAAATCATACAGTAAACATGAGGCAGAAGCTATTTGTATCACAATGCTCTAAAACAATTACAAAATATTTGACATTGATAGAACTATTACCATCTGAAACACTTATTCTCAGTTATTATGTACTTATTGTACATAAAAATCAAATCTGTAGAAACAATTTCAGTCGGTTTACAAATGAATGTACTTAAATCATGTACCAAATCCAATTTGCGGAATTCCAATTGCTTCATGGAAAACACACATAGCAGCATGCAGCTTGTTGGCAAATGTTGCCCAGGGGTAAATTGAACCATTTGTGCCTAAGAAGATATCATAAATAGCAAGTGTGAATATCATATAAATCTAAGGTCAACAACTGATGCTGGAAAAACTAGAAGTGTCAGAATCGTATTAACATCTCCCACCAACTTACTTAGCATAAATGAAAATTTCAAAGCATTGTCGGTCCACCGTTTCATTTTTCCCTTTAGCTCTTTCTATGACACTGATTCCAAATTAGCTCTCCCGGCCGGTTTCACCAATTAACATGCACTACAGAATGTCAAATAAATATAATGCAGGCTCCCACTAAAACAGTGTCAACAACATCTCTATTTATGCAATGTCATATATATTTTTTTCCATTCTGTTAAAGACCACGTTGTATACACATTAAATCATGTGGATTTAAAAATCTGATGTTGACTGTTGCTCCTTATTTTACTGTTCTTGCATTGCTTAATGTCAGTGTACTCACTGCATTGACGTTCAGTTTCCCTGTAAGCATGGTACTCTGTACATCAGTCTCTTCATTAAAAACAGTTATATTTAATTGTTTGTATCTTTGAAAACCTTTTTGTCTCGACCCCAGCAAGACAAAAGAATTGCACTACATACAGTGTAGTAATGCCTGTTCAGCCCTAGTTTATTTAAAATAAGCATTCAAATACAAATAAAGACCCAGGATATTCCAATAAACCTTTTAAAAGGCATAAAAGAACCGCTTAACTGAACGAGTGGGTGAGTGATGAACTGATTTATCCGTACTTACTTTTCTCTGTGATTACACTTGATGTAATCCCATTTTGTGACAGTCATGTCCCTGCAAATAGCTGGCTCAAGATTTACTGAGGAAAAGAAAGACGCTTCCTCCTCAACAGGTGTCTGGCAATGAGTTTATGGCACTGACCATTGTTGAGGAATTAATGTTTGAGGTTCCATCTCAAATCCTTGCTTCATCATCAACATGAACTAACAGTAATAATACAAAAAAACTTTTGTTGAGCACTAAGTAAAGAATGGTAAACTTTTTGACAATTTGTGGTTGGGCTAACAGTCCATTGTCCCAGGACGACCTCTTCTGTGTAGTGGTAAATTGTTCAAGAGAAAAATAATTGGCCATGCACACAAAGTATTGCTAGGAGGTCATTTCATGGCTTCGGGATGGCCAGTTAAACGGTCCATCAGTACATGTACTGTGCCCGCGTTCCAAAAAAATAAATTAAAAACGCAATATCCCTCATTACATTCGGTTCTGTAATATCTCATCCCAGGTGTAACAGATGAGTATCCAAACTGCTCCAATGCACTGACAGTGACGTCACTGTTTCTCTGCTGTGGTGCTTTCTCTCCACTGACACCCTGGTTCCCTTAATCCGTTTTCCCGTTCTCCTGAGGTGTGCCGGCTTTGCTCCGGCGTGCTGAGCGCAGCACCTTGTAGCAGCCGCGGGCAATCTTATGCATCCACATAATGTTCATGATGTCCAAGCAGATACTGGAGCAGATCCAGGCTACACGGCCACCCCAGGGCACCAGGTAGAAGGCCTCAGTGCCGTAGACTGCACACATACGACTGTAGTAGACGGGCATGACGGCGATGCGGACCATGAAAAAGACTACTGCCATTGCAACGCCATTCGCCATGTTTGGCCGCGAGGACTTGGGATAACCTAGTACCTCAAAGAACCAGCTGTAACACAACACACAGTTAAGAAAACAGTGTCTAGCAGGGTAAATAATCTCAAAGAGCCGAACACTAAGAGAAGATGCAACAAACAGTGGATTACTTCCATGTAATTAAAATCCCTAACTAATACAACTTGTGACATATACCCTGCTGAAAAGTTGTAAATTGAGCTGAGACACAAAGCCCCGGTCATTAGTAAGCAGGTACGTACCGCTGGTTCACACACGGTGTAGAAAACTCAGCAAGCAGACGGAAGTTAGCAAAATAAGGCAACATTCCTTGGCCCTGGAAGAACAAGGTAAGAAGAGGAAGACAACAAAACATGAAAGGGACAAAAACAAGACACCCAGTCATTTGGATCAGCAGACATGAAGCTGATGTACCACCTGCTCCTCAGAGTATCTAGTGTAATGGAAATTTTCCTTTAGTGAGTCTTCTGAAATAAAGACTTCAATGCAGACATCTTTAAGGTTTTTGTTCTTTGCAAAGGGTCAGACAAACATACAGAGTGCAACCAGTCTGCAGAATGTAAGACAAAGAGCCAGTGAAGAAACAGGTGACTTTATACTCTAAGGGTATTACGCAGTTGTCTTAGGGAGGAAGGGAGTAGGAACCAACTGTCCTGAGATGAAAGCCTATTAAGGACAGTCCGATAAAAAACCCTGTAACAGGTATAAAACACCACACAGTGTAACATAGACATATTCTGGCTTATTATAATAAGGCATATAAAGATAAAACAGTAGACACAGTAAAATATAAAATTTCCATCACACTATGTAACTCAGGTATTATTCCAACTGCGAGGCATCTTCAAACATTACCATCTGATATTTCATATTTCAATACTTTACTGTGTGGGGAACTCAGATGAAGTCCTCGCCAAATATAGATCTATTTGGCAGATATAACAAAAGAGCCTTCTCCTTCAGGGCAGACAATTATTCCTTCAAGTTTTGCGAGCCAAAATTAGACTGGTCTTTAATTTATCTTCCGAATGATTCATCCTCCTCATTTATTGTGAGCAGAAACTCATCCTCCCTGGTGATGTGCAAAATAGCCTCAGAACCTGCCTCAATCTTTTTGATTAAAAATGGAAATGGCTGATCCTCTCAGGAGTATGAAAAAAACCCCACCCATCACCAAAATCTTTAGGATTCATCCTCTGAAGACTGAATAACCACAAAAAAATCAAGCTTTTTTTTAGATTTTTGAGATACCTCTTTAGAGTATAAAATGTCGATCTACTGAAAACTCATAATAAATCATCCTCTAGGAGCCATTAATATCAACATCAAATTTAATGTCAATGTGGTCAGTGACTGGCGAAAGCACTAGAGAAGACTGGCCGACCAACACGGGGCTGGCCTTGAGTGAGACAGTGAATGGTTTTGCCTCAAATAAGGGGTTTTAATATTAGAGCAAATTAGCTACAACATGTTGATCATCCACCCCTTAAAAAAATACCAAAAAAAAACAGGCATACAGCATACAAAAATGCCCACACAAATTGAAGCATTTTTTCACTTATTGAGGTAATCACTAAGAGATCGTAGCGACAAACTATACGCCACCTGTTGCTAGCTCACAATGTTATGTCTTTTCATCCAGATAGAAGAAAAACCACACTGCGAAGACCACACGGCAAGGACATTCATCTGAATAACATCTTCACATTAAACAGGTATTGAGCACATTATCAACACAGCACAGGCTTTGATACATACAACCATACACACATTCAGCAAGCCACTATTTGAAGAAGCAATCAAAAGCCATGCAGAGTACAAAGCAATATTTTTAACTGCCGAACACGTCAATGTTTAGAGGATCAGGGCCTGAATTCCATGTTGTGTTAGATATGAGATCATCTTCATCAGGTTTTACCCACCTTATAGCTGAGCTTCAAGCTGAATTGTGAGTGCTCTTAAAAAATTCCTAATGATACTAACAATGTCTGTAATAATACTTGCTCAGACTTCAGACTGGCCCTCAAATGATCCCACTATTAAATAAGCCTACATGTCTTTATTTCAATTCCGCTTTACACAATCTCACAATTTCCACCTATTCCTGAATAGAATGAAGATGATCTTAAAATCAAGATGCTTTCAGGACCCCCCATCTCAAACACTGCCAACTTGCCTACCTTGCTAAATCGGTTGTAACTTTTGAAAATCAAGCACTCAGTCCAAAACGGTGTTAAAAATGTGCCAATTAGCCAAATAAATTTGAATGAAGAGCTCTTACTGAAAAAAAAAACATTATAGAGAATGCTGTGATTTGTAAAAGTCACAGTATTCAGTTTTACTAACCCCCCCCCCTGCAAAGAACGTACAATTCAAGGTTATTTGGCTAGAGGACTGACTTTCACAGCATGAAAAAGAAGACTTACCGTCAGGGCTGAAACAAAAGGTCATCACTAAAACATACTTACTATGCGATACAAACAGGGTACATGTGCATTGCAGTTTTTGTACCATATGATGTGAACTTTCCACCTAGCATGAGCATGCTAGTACCTCTAGGAACTGGTAAGTCCATACTGTGACTGGGCATCATATCTGCTCAGTGCAACACAACAGCAATAGCAGCAGACAAGACAGGAATGAAGAAGTCCCCATCTAGATCAAGACCTGCTCTGGCTTTCTAAGTAACACACACAACCCTTTTGGTAGTTTTTTGCATGAACGGGATGACACAACCCGACTTGGTGTTGGTAGTTTTTGCATTTAGGGTTTGAAGAGGGGCTATTTATGTTAAAGTCAGTGGAGGACACACAGAGACAGACAGATACATTAGAAGAGTAAAAAAAGAAAAACAAGATGCCACCACAATTGGAAGCAAATAAGAAGCAACACTTACAACACTGAGAAGAAAGCATGCATCTAGTATTTACATAGCAGTTATTATATTATGTTTCCATCTTTTTGATTAGGCTATACTTGACTGCTAAAAACACACACAAAATGCAGATTATGCTGCTATTAAAAACATCACAACACATTGTTTAGACCAAGACATTAGTGAGCAACTAATCAATAATGAAAATATACCAACAAGCTCATGAAATTAAGCTGTTTGTTTTTTTAAATAAAGGTTTCCGAACGCTAAGTAAATATAATTAGGCTGTGTGCCTCAGGATTTATTATTCATATTGAGGAGGTAGAATTGATTGTTTATTTCACATGAATACTTCCACATAAACACACTCAACACATTAACTTATAAGAGACTTTGACAACATATGACAACTCTGACTAGGTACAAAACTAAATAAAATGAAAATGACATTCAAGGGTTAGCCAATGTAATTGTTTTTACCGCAAATGCAATATGGTTACAGTAATGTGGCTCGTGATGTGGTTTTACTTTTTTCAACCACAGTTGATAAATGCGGAGCAATCATTCTGTTATCTCACATGTATTTCAGATCTAGTCTGAGGAAACAGTCATGAGTGTCCAGTAACAGTATGGTAAGCCTACTTCATCTCATTTACCTAAATGTTTGAGATACAGGTGCTTTCTCTGTTGGCTGGATTTACAGTCACTTATGAATCGTAACTTTATTCCAACAACGTGACACTGTTTTAATCTTATTATAATTGTTAAGAAATGTGGAAAAGTAATATTTCTCATTAACAATGCAATGAAGACAGACAAAAAAACCGATGCAAATATGATGTGTGTCACAGTGAAGAAGAAAAACAAATCTGTAAATCCAGCCAGTGACTGGAGTGTAGGCAGGGGTAAGATGTATACTGAACATATGGTTAGTGAAACCAAACATCCATATTGCTTTATTGCTTTTTACCAAGATGTTATAATCATTTGCCAATGGCAACACTGAAAGTAATATAAAGGGTTTTTTTAATCCAAAAACAAGTTAAGTATGGGGACTCAGAGGCTGAGCAATGCACACTGTATGTCCTTTTGCCTTTTTTCTGTACAGAAAATACAGAACATGTACTGTAGGGAACCAAACAGAATTCCCTGTAAGTTTGTATGACTAAAATAAAATATGTATAAAAGAAAAGATTGACTTTTAACAGCCTTAACAACAGTAATTCTGTACTTGTTTCAAACTCACACCTGAGTAACACCTGACAGAATATATTCAACACGGTATTAGAAGAAAGAGGCTGGCTATCATCTTGGGGTCACGTGGATGACATTATTTGACTGGCTTTGTCAGTTTTCCCTCATCAAAGGAGTCTCAGGAGGAGTGTAAGGAAGAGAAAGAAGAGGCAGAACTAGGCTCTGGCACAAAACAGACAGGTAATACTGTTTGTTGGCATGCACGGTAACAAGAAAGGAACCATGTCTGTGTATAACGCTGCAGAGCTGCCAGCATGCACACAGTGGTTAGAGTTAGGCATTCAGCTGCGCTAAGCTCAGAAATGTTCAGCTTACGTCAGATTCACACAACAGTAAAGGGGGGTCAGTAAAACAGAAAGCACAGAAATTGTAATGGCAAGGTGAGGGGGAGGGGGTCATCAGCCAGTACCATCATTGAGCATTCCATGCAAAAAATACCATAGTCATTCATTTCCATAATAATTATCAACAGATCCTGGCGACCTAGAGGGTTTCAGATTGAACCAAGAGTGAACAGCACTGCCCATAAATGCTGAGTACACTGTCTCCATACCTACATAAGTATATGCCAACTGTATACTAATACTCCCAAAACTATTTAAACTTTTTAAACCAGTAATTTCAATGCAAGCATAAAATACTTAATACACATCTTAATAATACCAAAACTGGAAAGGCAAAAAGTGATTCCTGCAGGTACACACTTTCTACAGTATATACAGACAAATATAGCAATTCGTGCCGTAACTAGTGCATTACTTTCTGTAGCACTTTTTCCCCACTTCTACTGGAGCGAAATAGGCTGATATTAAACATCCATTTGTTTTCTTCTGTGATGATGCAGTTTGGGCTACATCACTTGCCCAGGTACTGACTACGCTGACCTTGCATTGTGCTTATTTTACTAACCTATATGAGCTGCATGGGGACAGTTATGGACACTTGGTGGCTATGTTTGTTTAAAAAAAATCCCAGCTTGACAGGACACAGCTGTTCACCCTTGGTTGTCTCCTTCCCATCTTGCCTGCACGTTCTGCTATTGGACAATAGGGCACTCACCAGTACATAGTAGTAAGCATACAATGCTGCCAGATGGTGAACTATAAAAAACTTGTCGCCTATCGCCTTCCAATAGTAAAATATTAGCAGCAGATCTGGAAAACAGAAGTACAGGGGAAAGAGAGATAACATGTCATTTTTAGAGTACATACAACCATAGGCCTACTGCAAAAAAAATACGTTGACAGTACAGACAGCTAAACAGTGTCTATGTTTTTTTCTGACCAGCATTTCTAAGCACCACATAGGTTTAGTGGAGCTACTTAGCAGAGTTTCAGGAGCAGGACCACACATCAATCAAGCCACTCCCGGCATTTCCATAAATACCCACCTAACCCATCTCCTCTTCTTTGCTCTCGCATTTTGCACCCATCATATCTTATTACCAATTACATGCGTGACCTTGGTGGTCTCATTTTCACAGACAAGCTGAGATTACCTGGGTACACTGTATGTTTCTCTTACCAGATATGAGGTAGCCTGTTGTGATGGCAACATTAATCTTCACCAGTGTAGGATCTCCCCTGTAGAAAAAAAACCCACACATTTGGTTTGACTGGGTTTGTGTGATACAATTTTGTGTGTATGGGTGTTGGGCCATTTCTGACTTTGGTGACTCCTAGTGGTAAATAAAAGAAACAGCAACTGAATAAGTAAACCACTTCCATATGTTCCCATTCCCATTAAGCAGAGGTGGATATCATCACGTTAGAATCTAAATAATAGCAAAAGTGGGCAAATTCACCTGTCACTATCGGCCTTGAAAGGGGTAAAAAATGAGACATCAAACTCTTTGTATACCTAGAATCCCTCTGACTAGAACCTCATGCAGAGCGCTTCAACAGGTGGTTCCCAAAGCATAACTGACCTGCTGTCACTGGACAATTGGGCCATTTGTGAAAAAATCTGACATACTGTATAAGATGAACTAAAAGTATGGAAAGTAAAGATTAAAAACATGCGATTCACAGCCAAATCTCACCAAACTGGGTCTTCATTGACGGCATCATCGAAGAACAAGATGAAGAGACAGAAGATTCCCACCAACAGCGCGTGAAACGTTGACACTGTCCTGAAATGAAAACCAAAACACACACAGCCGTCATGATCTGCTCCTGTCTGGCGAGGCCAGGTGCTGACACATGTCAGAGATTTTCTGTTCAATAAGCTTTCCAAAGGAATTGTGAATGGTTATCTTTCATGAAGCCTTGGAGCTGCTCTCTGGTTTAGTGTGCTGGATTTTTAGTACTCATGGTGAATCAACTGATTGCCTGTCAGAGCTGCACACAGATTCAGACCAATTAGACTAAGAGATTAAACTCTGCTGAAGGGTCAGGCAGAGCAGCACACAGTCCCATTCAGTCATTAAGGCAGTGAGACAGTCCAAGTTGGACTGTCTCACTGCCTGTCCAACAGTTCTCAACAATCAGTCAGCAACACAGAATGACAGCCATGCTGACTGGAAGACTGTGTGAATGGAGTCTGTAAAGTCACAAAAGGGATCCCCATAGCCTGGATCCATCTCCACCGATCATTCATTTTCACTGGCTCATAAACTATGTGACCATTTCAATTTTACAAGTGCTGTCATGAGTAATAAATTGAGAAATGCGAGGAAATGAAAATGTGTGATTCATGCAAGTTGGACCAGGCTGGATCCCTCTGAACACTTACCCACTGGACATCAATCTACAGTGGAGCCTGTTCTCATAGCGCTTAAAGATCACAGCAACCAGTCTGTCGCACTCATTCAAGACACCCACCCACTCACACACTTTTCATTCCAATCTATTTGTTCTAGTCAGTCTCTGCAATGTTCCCACAACAGATTGTTGTCTGATCAAATGATCTAGTCATCAGTATGAACACCTGGGCCCTGAAACATTCCTACTCGTCTGTACATTTTGACTGATGAACTGTGAAGATAAAATTGTTCTATTGATGAAGGATAATCAGACTGTATCAGTGTGTAATCAGACAGATGATCATAGTTTATTTGACATGTTATGCCCTCAATTAATAAAGTGATTGCTTCAAAAGGGATGTGGCAACACGGCTAAATACAAGCCAACCATGGAGCTCATTACCACTAGAAACCTAAGCAGTTACAACAAACTGAACAAGCTCTTATCATGCACTGCATGGTAAATCAACTATTGTAACTACGGTAGGTTTAAGCAGGAAGAATCTGTTCAAAATTGAGTGGATGTTTACAGCGGATGGTTTTGTTAAAAACTTTAATATTTACATTAATCTTTTGCTTCTAAACTGAAATCATTGTTGCAGATTGACATGTGCAGGAAATGCATGCATGAGTTCCAATAGGAGCCTATGCATATTTGAATTTTGCACACTTTGGCCACGATCATGAAGAGGATTTTACAGAGAGCAAACATCAGTGAATAACTACTTCTATAAAATTTACAACATAAAAACCTTAAGAATTACAACTAAATACAACTTTGTTTAAATACTAGACTGACTGTTTGTGCTGCTTGCACTAATAATGCCTGCAATGAAATTGGTGTGTAAAACGTTACCAAACCCAATAGGAATGACGGCAACGGGCTTGAAAAACTTTTTTGTATGAAAAATTTCTGGACGTTTCATGCTTTATGAATGGTTTGTAAAAACTCTGCAATGGTTTACTATGTCAGTCAGGGATAGGTACTTGTTAAATGTTGAAGTTATAAGACAAAAAGCACAGCCAAAAAAAGGCTGGAGAAAAAAACAATGATTTTCCACCATGCTGCTGGACCCCTGAAGCAGTGGCATGTAGAGCAAACATTGAAAAATACACAATGCATCCAACCAGTGAGTCAGATGGTAGTGTCACAGGAAATATGTGGGTTGACTGTCCGTGCATGCCTTTGGAACCAGCTGAAACAACCCTCCCCCCGGCAAACATCTGAGCTGAGAGCAGTGTCGCGCTCTGTGCTGTACATAGCAAGGAAATATTCAGACTCATCAGGATCATACGTTCATGTCGGGTCACCTTGAGTTCCACTCCACCTTCTGCTTGTCACTGAGGCAGAGGAAGCCGGGGCTGATTCGCAAGGACATCCAGGGGCTGACTCTGTGGAAGAGCCACTGGAAGGTGAGGAAACTGGTCACCGAGATGGTGAGGATAAGCTGGCTGAATGGGTCCATGGCCACCCAACCCCACTGTGGGAGGATGGAGAGGAAGAGGGTAAAGGTTAGAAAGAAGGCAGAGAAATGCTCTGTTGTTTCATTACAAGATTCTGCAAACAAAAAACATATATTAGTGACTTTGTATTCCCCTTACTTGACACTTTCAGGTCACTCAAACCACATCAGCTGATGGTTACCTCTGAAATCACATCAGCCAGTAGGGGCCCAGTCAATATATTTAACATTGTAGGTGAGCTGCTGCTGGCCTTAAACAGAAAAGGTGGATTAAACCTCATAAGTGAAGTGTGGGAAATGACCAACTATAAGATATTTTGACAGCAACTAGTTATCAACTCTGGTCCATGAGCTCCTTTATTCAGAGCCTCTACTAAACACTGTTAAATAATTATGTTGAATTTTTGACAATGACATGGTAACATACTACTTCCTGGGTCTATCTTGCAGAGGAAGTGTGGCTCTTCAGACAAGAGACACAGGTATCAAGACGAGCTGTCTGTGTGCTGAGACCAGTTATTGTGGTTTCAGCACACACTGCCTCTAAAACACACACACACACACACACACACACACACACACGCCTCCTTTCCCAGGAAGCTCTACAACAAAAATGGGCATTATCAGAATCAGAATCAGATCAGTTACTGTATTACTGTATCTACGCTGATAACCAGAGGCAGAGACCCAATAAACTGCAAAATAAGATAAGTGCTTTTTACACTGGACTTTGCTTTGTTTACTTAAACTCACACACACACACAGCAGAAAAAGTGTCTCTTCAATTTAACTTTGAATAAATCCACGGTTATTGGCTTGCCAACTGTGAGGGTTGTGTTTTGACTAAAAACAAAATGATAACCTGGTCAGTTCAAGGCGACACAGCTTAGTGACTTATCATCTACAGACCCAGTTTTCAAAACACAAGCAAGTGAAATTTGGATCATCCTCCAGCCTGATCCCTGTGTATCAGAGATCTGTACATGGCGCACGGACACAGAGCGACCACGTGCTCCACAACGGCACACAGCTGTTGGAAGGCAGAAGGAGTTTCGGGGAATGCGGTGCGTTCTGGAGTCTGAATATTGAGGGGAACAAATAGCTTTCTTTCAGCTTTTGGAGGATCTTTTGAACTGTCTGCTCATTAGAACTATTGGGTTTAAAAAATGTCCTTATATTGGAGGGGAGGCAAACACGTGCTTGAACTGTAAACATCATTAGTCAGAGACTCACTAAAGCTGCTCCATTGTTGGGATTGCATTAGTCCCACAATGCAGAAGGGAATTTTACAGAGACAAAAGAAATAGCCTTACTCCTGTTATATTGGTGATATATTATAGAGTATATATAGATTATGATTTCATAATGTAGGTTGAAGCTGGATCATTTTGACAAAATGAATTATTACATGATAATATTTTTGTAATGCCAATTGGTGCTTTTTATAGACATTTACAAAACATCTTTACATATGATCACAGTAGAGGGGGTTATGGGAGACTGGTGCCACAGCTTTGCTGTAAGCGGATCTCAAATCGACACAGGTCAGCCATGTGTTGGAAAATGACAGTGGAACATGGGTACGTGGTATAAAGGGTGATCAGCACGGGATAGTTCAATAAAATCCATTTCCTATTTACACATTCTTTAATTCAAAATGTTGTAACATGATGTGTAGTAGCAATCTGTACAATGGCCCAAAGCCACCCAGAAGCCTATTTTTCATATCTGTATTTTTATCAAAAGTTAGCGCTCTCTATGAGGCAACCATGGTCCTAAATAAGCAGCTCTGCATGCACACTGACCTGTAGCCAGTAAATGTATGTCAGTGACAGAGGTCCACTGCAGACACAAAGGGTCCAGGCTACTGAACGGTTTTATGAGCATTGCACTGGCCTGTTTGTATATGGCCTCGTTTGACTGTGGCAGCTCTTGGTACAAGGCCAAGTCAGTTAACTTTAAAATACACATTTACGTATCTCTCCAAGCAATACAGCAGCCAGCACAGGCACACAAAAACACACATCTCCCTCCCAGGAGATCTGGCCTTGGTGATTTTATACCTGCCTTTGTTGCTGTGTTATGCCTAAGAAATGCTTGAGGACAAACAGTGCACTACACTCAAGCACTGTAGCCAAGAAAAAAGTCACCAGGGAACTGAAAGGCCAATTCCACAGAGTCTTCTCTGTAGTGCATTAGTGGGCCGTGAGCACCAGTGCTTTAATGTAGCATGCTGCGAGGCAGAAAGACTTTTTGTTATATGAGGGACACTTCAAGAGTCCATACTGATTTTGACTGAGGAGATCTCTAGATATCTAAGTAAGGCTACTTCCAGCAGTTCTTACAAAGCACAGCCTTGGATTGTTTAGGTACACACATACATGTCGGCGTCCACCAGTAAGTAGGACCATGTAGGACCCTGCTGCCAAGGACAAATGGTTACAGAGGTCAACTAAAGGATACAGAAAGCAAACAGCTGGAGCACTGTGGAGAACAAAGCACTATGAGTTTATATAGCCTCTCTCCACAAAATCTGCTTTTTAAGAAATGCATTTGCCAACTCGAGTGTGTTTCGTCTGCAGGTATATATACATTGTGATTTCTGGATTTTTTTTTTTAGATTATGTCTCTCACAGTGGACATGCACCTACGATGACAATTTCAGACCCCTCCATGATTTCTAAGTGGGAGAACTTGCAAAATAGCAGGGTGTTCAAATACTTATTTTCCTCACTGTATTATTTCAACCCCACACAATAACACAGTGAATATGCTTGTGTTCTGATGAGAAAGTACAAGTGAAAGCTATATAGGATATTGTGGTTATGTCAATAAGGACAACCACAAAACAGACGTTTGGAGGTGTAAGAACACAACCTGCAAGCACATTTCCTGGAAAAATCTGTGAAACTGCGACAGGGCTGGGCTTTATTGCTCTGACTTCAAGCCAGACCTTTAGTCATACCTAAAAAGGTGGCTGAAACTATTACCTCCAAATAAAGACCCATGCAAGGCATCAGCCAGTTACTTTGAAAAAATAATTTCCTCTTGCATCACACTGTAGTCATAAGCAGATGTGCACAAGTCAGTCTGGAAATGTGTCCTGGTGATTAAAAGGGTGGAAATAATGAGTTTAAAAGGAATTAACTACAAACTAACTCCATGGCTTAAGATAAGTGTTATTCAGACCTCCACTCATTTATTATTGTCTCAACCCGTCAGGATATACACTGGCATGTTTGGATCCGCCTTAAAGAGGAGCCTGGTTTTCATTTTCTGGGAAGTTGTGTCTGTTTCAACTGAACAGGGCTTAAACAGGTTTCTTACCTGAAGAATGTTTTGGCCAGCTCTATCTGTTCCTATAAGTAGTACGTACGGTTACTATGCGCTTGCGTAAGACGAGTAGACCTTTTTTATTTTTAAAGGAGGAAACGATCGCCCCACGAAAATAACTTAGATATGTACAAAACCATATCGCATTCCAGAGATGCTGTGCAGCATGTCAACATAAAATCATAGAGGCAATCCGATTGTTTTCAAAGCAAGGACTACGGTAAAAAACGTTAAAAGCACAAGGCCAATTCTCGCCGCATTGCTTGGCCAGCTGCTGTTGCTGTAAAATGTGTTGAGGGGGAAAACAACACTGGCCTGGTTGTGCTTCTGTGCACCAGCCACAGATATGAGAAGAAAACATGTAAGATCCCAATGGACTTACCTTAAGACTTTCATTAATATGATTTGCGCCTCACTCTCTCAATGTTTGGTTATGGTTTCCAGGGTCGCTCGCGAAGCCTCGTATGTTGAGTCAAAGCCACAGCCATGCCGAGTCATTTTTGATCAACAACACAGCCAGCCTCTTGCTCTCCGCACGCACCCTAACAACTTGTGGGGGATGCGGCGAGGCTGGAGCCCCGCGCCTGGGCCAGCTTTGCGGTGTTTACGGAGAAGCCCATCCAACACAAAACGTGCATACTTGCAGAGGTGCGGATCATGCAGCTCGAGGATCCATAATAGGAATGATGGAGGAGGTGGGGGCGGGGGTGGTGGTGATGGTGTGTGAGTTAACTCTCTCTCTCTCTCTCTCTCTCTCTCTCTCTCTCTCCTACAGGGCTCAAATTACAGCTGAATTCTTAAAGATACACACACACACACACACACACACACACACACACATGCGCAGCACAGTCTATGGCAGCACCACAGTGGTCCGCCCAAGAACACTCACTGCTTGCGTCTATTTATAGCCAAGGCTTGTTGAAGGCTAAATCAGACCAGATAGCCAGTAAAGCAAACGGCAGAAGCACGGCCCACTGGTCTCATGTCAACGAATAAGGCTTTTAAATCCATCCCTTCGCAGAAACCTTGAACGCATTTAGCCACATGCGATATTTGTCACAAACATTCTGCACAATTCATGATGCTGAGTGGCCCAGATGTAGTCTACATGATTATTATGCTACTCTGACACAACTGGAGGCAGGCCTGCTCACTCTTACTGGGTTGTAATACAGTCTATGGTTATAAGTCAGTGAGAGGCTCCATTCATAGCCCACTCATTCACAGAGAAAGAAAGAAAAGGAAAACTAGTCAGGACAGAAGAATAGAAGGGGGGTATTGTAAATAAACATTCAACAGCAGCTCTCAACTCTTATTAAGCCACATGGCCCTGTCCTTCATCAGATGTCAGCCTTTTAGTGTCACCAGAGGTCACATCACAGATTAAATGACCAGCGGCTGCAACATTAAATCAAATCTCCCTATGAATTGAATGAGCAAAGCCAGTGCACTTACAGCACAGTGATGTGGTGGCTGCAGGTTTGCAGTTGTTAATGGTTCAAGGCGTCACTGTTGCATGCATAAAATGTTTTTCACTGGGTCCTTGCTAGTGGTCTCTGTCACACACAATCAGCAGAGCACACACACACACACATGAAAAGAAATCATGTGAAAACTGTCCATTGTACCCAATTTATAATTCATTAATAACAGTGTTATTCACAGTAAAAGAAGTGTCAGCTACTTCCCTGGTCCTCAACCTCCTCACCGCTGGAAAACATTAACTCTGACGTCTGAGCAAGCATGAGGGAAGTTTCCACTAACATGTTTTCTTTTTCATTCCTCTGTGGTGCTTTGTCACCTAAATTTCCCCTATGGAAGATTAATAAACACATATCTTATCTTACTGCGTCTTTACTCCACATGCATTTGTTGACTGTGATTTAATAAGGTTAAAGTAAACACACAAACTTCACCAAGTCTAACATCGAAGAAGAGCCCAACCTCCCGAGGGAGACAACCTCCCTTTGCTCTAACAAAATCCCTGGGGGTCTCACTGCACTGCACACTGTTATGTGTTATTGCTCTCTTACTGTTAACCATGGTGGGTGAGAGTAGGGGCATTTGACAATGAGCTTATTGCACAATTAGTTAACAATACAAACCAAATTGGTGTCTACATTTCAAAATAAAAATATATTTTTAATGTGTTGAAATGAATTTGTCCATAAGTTATATATCCAAAAAGCAATAGCTGGTTGACATCTCGCATAAACTCTACCAGAAAAAGGCTAGTCGAGGCCGACAGTGAGAGAGAGTGGGGAAACAGGTCTGAAGCTGATTGATGCGTTCAATTGAACTCTCACTGCCTTCGGACCAACCGGTGACAAATAAATGAATCACGGGCTATAAGTAGGACCTCCTTGACATATACATCTAAGTTCTGGTGTGGGTAGATTTGTTTCATCCCTTCAGCTTTTAATAGCTGATAAGGAAGAGTTGCGTATATACTGGTTGCAGTTAGAAGAGTTGCAGCAATCAACACTTCCGTGCCTGTTAAATATCATGTCAGACTTATTTCGCAATACAAATGCATTCTGGGTAAAGCTTTTCAAAGCAACTACCAAGTCACGTGACCGTTAGAGGCCGTACATATTAGAGCTGGATGAGGTTAAATCATGGAGTTTTAAACATACAATTTTCTACTAATAGTTTATCAGATGTGGGTTACTGTGGGATTATTTATTGGTTTATGTGGATCAAATCGTCGTTGCATCTGTTTTCGTTTTTGTTGGTACAGTGAGTGGTAACTTTAGTAAAATTGCGTTGTGATTTAAACCCCTACCACTGTTTTCCCCCAAAATAAATATTTTTATTTACTAAAACCGCAAAGCACGATGGGATATACCAACCAGAATGGTTCCGCCCACTCAGTGGAGGACTAACACTAACGCCAGAGACTGTAGCATATTTGATAACACGTATTATACTAGTGTTTGCTTCACTCTAAAATCCTACCGTTTCTCTGCATTACACTGTAGTAATGCACGGTAGCTGTAACAGTATGCAGTATATATTATATCAATAGCCAGCATCTGAGGTGGCTGTCCGACAGTACCGACTTCTGCCACATAGCTGTGCTCCATCTCCGTGTTAATAACCCCAACTGGGTGGATATAGTTGGAAATCTTAGGGGGGTTCCTGTACGGTAGTAATTTTACAATAGCAACGTTTGCACCCTAAAAGGATTGTAATTCAGTTTTTACATTTTTAAAACCAGAGATTTGACATCCTAGTTTATACATTACATTGCATTATTTTCTGGAAAAAATGGGTTCACTCTGCTGGTTATCAAAGAAACACATCTTAATCAGTACAAAAAATAAGTTGGCTACAATGTAATGTAGAAATGACAATAATTTCCACAGAACTTCCAAACTTACATTTATTTAAACCTTTTTCTGCAATTCTTTTCCATATTATTGTAGTGAAGCTTTACACAGTCAGACATGTCAGTATTTTAAGTTTGTTTAAGGTTAGTTACTCAAGAAAGTTGACTGTCATCTGGTGTGAGAGAACACACTAGAAACATAGTTAAAGATAAAATATATCCTTTTTATTATTCATATGGAAATACAAAATGCAGAAACATGCATTGGTAATGGCATAAATACAGTAGGATCAACATACAAAAAATAATTATAAAAGAAACTGGAAAAAATTAAGCTCATGGAAGCTTCCACTGTAATAGTGGTGGAAAAATACCATGTGCTTGTCATGTAGACACAAGAGAGAGAGACAATTGCGTACTGAATAAAGAGAAAAAGCAAAAAAAACACATATACATTACATTATTACACATAAACATGTACTTTGGTCAATAAAAAAGCAAAAAGATCATAAATGCACCAGTCAGTGGACTGAATTATTCAGACGAAGTATGAAGTTTGATACACAATATATAAATATAAAAGCATCTTTAGTGATCAATGTGGAATAATCAGTTTAACTATAACATTGAATTAGTGGTAATAAAAGCAATAAAATGAAAGCTAGTGGACCAAAGCCGCACTATAATAGTCTGTTTTGTTGACTAAAGGCCTCTTAAGTGAGTGCATGTACCATAGATTCTTTCCGGCGGACACCTTAAAAGACAACTTAATCCTACAAGGTGCTCTTTCTCACAAAACCACTCATATTTCCACATTTGTGTGTTTTGTCATCAGACAGTTTGGCATTTATTATATGGATATATGTAGCTCTTAAAAATATAGATAATATGAATATCAAAATACTGTCACACAAAATATGATGAGTCTTGAGTTGATAATGGATCATAACTGTGATGACTAAGTCAAAACTAACTACAACACAATCTATAAATATCACAATTTTGTGCCTTAGTACAAGTCATTATTCCATGCTTTTTAAAAATTAACAAGTCGCCTTACACCATGTTTTAGCTTCATTTCTGAGCCTGTGGTGACACTATTGTAAACCCAGCACAGTAATACATTTTACAAATAACATTCACCATAATAAGTGTATCAATACACTCCAATTTAAATGTTTTGTTTCAGGGCGTGGCTTGGATTATTAGTGTCAGTCACCATGTAAGAATAGCACCTTGGAGCTACGCTAGAAGCTCACAGTAAAAAGGTGTGTGCACAGGGTATGCACACTAGGCACTTCTTTAACACACGTGTCTAAATTCACACATGGTCACATGATGCATGCATGTACATCCATGCACACAGTTAAGACCTGAGAATGAAGAGTTGAAAGTTAAAATACGCTTGCTCAACTACCTTTACTAAATTAATATGCATTATTTACTCTGGATACAGGAAACTGTCTAAAAATGCTTAAACCCATCAGAAAGTTGACAAAGAGATTCTTCCACAACATGTTAGAATTGTTTTGGCTTTGTGTGGCACTTAGCAATTCTAAACACAACGTATGTATTCCTAGCAGATGTTAACGGCGAGATAATAATAATAATAATAATAATATAGCATAATAACATAATATAGAGCTCAAACTGGTTCACTCAGCATTCTAATACTAACTTCTTATAAAACATCCTTCGTAAAAAGCTGAGCTGAATCTGCTCTGCTCTGAAGAAAATGGGACTTTTTTTCACATTAATGTGCTTTACACTTAATTAAAACCTCGAGGCATACCTGAACTCACTCCAAGGTACACCATAGCACATTTTAGATCTTTTACACTCCATTACTTCTCTGGGAAGGAACCAGATTGCCTAAAAAAATGCATTTTTTAAATGTTTTTTCACATGAACGATCCACATATGATTCTAAACCCTGCCCATCTTGCAAGTGAGGCAGATAAAATGGTACAAAATAAATCTCTACACAGCTGAAGCTGTTTTGATTTTTCAGCATAGATGACAATAGTATGCATCCAGACATTTAAAAAGTTCCAAGGACAGAAAAAAAAGGAATAGAAAACATAGGCTTTAAAACCACAGAGTCGTAGCACGTTGGCATTTCCTGCCCCTCCAACTACACCATGAACTGGGTGTATCCCTCAGCTCCTGTGACGATCACATCCATCCAGATCCTCATGGCCTCAGGAGAGGGAGCAACCATGTAGTAGACTCTGTCATGAGTCTTTACACTGAAGGTCAGGGAGGGGTTTGGGCTCTGAGGGAGAGACAGGAAGGAGAAACAGGAACAGAAGGAAAAAGTAAGAGGAAGAGATATCTAAATTAGAAGACAATAAATCACTTTTCAAGACGGGACTTATTTGCATCTCATGTAGCAACATAATGCAGCACATACTGTAGATGTAAACACATACCTTGTGTGCGTTCTTTAAGTGATCATAATACACTTCTTCAATAGCTTGGAAGTAGATGACTCCTTTCAGCTTGGCTTCGTGCTTGTCTGAAGAAGAAAAAACAGTAGCTATAACATATACATTAAATGTATAAATACAAATGTGTGACAATGGGCTGTATCATGTTCAGTTTTAGTTCTATTTATTGATTTGTATTTTAAATGGGGGTGGTGATGGCGCAATGGATAAGATGGTGTGAGAGACCCAGATTCAATCCCCCTCTGTAACCCATCCCTGAGCAAGACACTTAACCCCTCGTTGCTCCAGAGGCGTGCGACCTCTGACATGTATAGCAATTGTAAGTTGCTTTGGATAAAAGCGTCAGCTAAATGAGTAAATGTAAATGTGTGTAAAATATTAAATATACTGTATATGTAAAATACCTGTGTATGTAACTCCATCTCTGTGGATGCTGCATACACATATTCCATGTTGTCTGGGTATTTGTATCAGTGCTTATGTGGTAGATTTTGTGCATCTTCTGCCCTACCTGCATAGTAGGAGAGTGTGCGTCGGTTGCGGTCAAAGACGAACCAGCGCTTCTTCCAGGTTTTGATTTTGCCTCCCATTTTGACCAAGTAGCCACGGCAGGTCTTTTCAGAGATGGACAAGTGGAAGCATGTGTCTGTGCTGTGGCCTGCCGACTCAATGTGAGCCCGCAGGTCAAAATCGTCCTTTCGTACCGGCAGGTACCGTGTTAGTGGCCGGGACTGGAGGGAAAAGAGTGAAAGGGTTTACTGAAAAGGAGAGGTTCAAGTAATGGCTTTGTCGTATTTATGATTTGTTTTGCGTTTATTTAATTCATAAGAATCATGGAGATGTACATCATATGTTAAGAGTGATTAAAGTACAAGATTCTTCCTTCTGTTGCCAACAGTCGATGGTTCAGGCAAAAGAACAAAAGATGAAGGATGAAGCAAACCAAGAACTGTAAGCAGAGACGTGATTGAAACCATACAGAAAGAAGGAAGCATGCATAAAAAGGTGACATCAAGTTCAAAGTAATCTTTTGGGTAAAAATGACAGCATGAGAAACCTCCCTTTCTGTTGAGAAAAAGCTTTACTGGTTGCAACAAGGGTCAAACAGGTGATTAAAGAACGTGCTGTACCAAATAACCGCATATTGAGAAACACTGCAGCTACTTCCCTATTGTAAATGAACATTTCTGAGTGGAACACATATCTTTTATGCTCCAGTCTTGTTTTTCTTTCCTACCTGTGCCCTCTGTTTCTCTCGCAGTTTCACCTCACGGTCGATGAGTTTCTGGCGTCTGTTCGTCTCCTCTTGTAGCCTTTTCTCCAGGTCCTCCCTTCTTCTCCTCTCCTCCTCCAGTGCCTGCTTCCGCATGTCCATCTCTCGCTCCTGAGGAATCATTTAAATTGTTGCAACGTTTTCAAACACACACACACACACACACACACACACACACACACACACTTAAAGTCTCTGTGTCTTTAGGTTTCGGGGATTTATCACAAAGGCAAACCAAGGGTCATCATTAGTGCTTTTATATATTTGGCCCATGTCTACCATTTACAAGCTGTAAAACAGTGAAAACAAAAGGATAAAATCAGTGTGATTCTGATTTTGTCTCGTGCTGACCTTGTGTTCGAGGAGGCTTTTCCTCTCTGCCTGAGCTTCTCTCAGCAGACGCTCCATCTCCTCTAGCTTGGCCACATTTGAAGTACTGGCACTGCAGCGCATGCACACACACACACACACACACACACACACACACACACACATCAGACAAAGAAGCAGTAACAACTTTTTTTCTCTCTGTACAATAAACTACTTGGCATACAGTCAACACCAAATCAACTGTTAAGAGGTTGAACCTGAAACACACTGAAAATGTGATGAAACAGAGCGGCTGCCAAGTTAATCAATTAAACCTGCTACACCAGCAGTCAGCGTGACAAAGTGAATCCATTCAGACTTTTCCACGTGTTTTTTCAGGTGTTACATAATTTCGGAGATTAGGTTAGTGCCAGTTAGTGGATGTACATATATATTTAGCTTTGTATCAAAGCTATCGCTGAGAAGGTGGAGTATATAGTCTTGATTCAAAATATAGCGGAGAAGACATGGCTTAAAGTGTTCTGTTTAGCATTCCAACAAAAAGACTTCACTCTCCTGAGAATACTCCCGATTATTCACTATTTATCTGTGTCTGTGTGTGTGTTTGAGTGTGTGTTTGTGTGTGTGTGTGTGTGTGTGTGTGTGTGTGGATACTCTTAAAAAATATGGGAGATTTTATTAATATTTGTAACCACCAGAAAACAATCCACAAATGTGTACTATGATGCGCAAATATTTCACTATCTATAAATAAGTGTTTTTACATTTGTAATGTGAAAATTCATATTCACAAAAATACAGAGTGACTTCTACACACTAAACAGTTTTTGCACATTTGCAAATTGCTTTCTGTCAGTTTGTGGGTTATGTTACATTTGTAACTTCCTTTTTACAAATTTTTTTAATTTTGTCCAATGTGTACTGCGGAGATCTGTAAAAATACAGTGCAATTTGCAAATATGTACAATTTACTCTGTACACACATATTTTAATTTCACATACAAAGTGTTATTTACACATTTCTGTGTAAATTTCCTGTCAATTTGCATGTCACGTTACATTTGTGACTTCCTTTTACACATTTGTGGAATTTTGTCCACTCTCACGATCTGTAAACAGAGATCTGTAAATGTGAGAGCAGATATTAGCTACACCAGCAGGTGGCAGTAGCGACATTGCCTCTCATGAGTTGTAAGAATATCCATTGCAGTACCCAGGGTCATCTGTAGGAGACAACAACTTCTGCTTCTGCTGGACCACTCGACTTTCCGCAGTCTAAATTTTTCTGTATAAGTGTATATAGTTTACTATTGAATACTTTATCACTGTATTTGTTTTACATTTATATTTAAAGAAATAGACCACATTTGAAAGTACTGTTGTACCTACTGTTTGTAGGAGCTATTGTAAACTCTATGTATAAGGTTACAGTCTTCAAAAGTACAGTCAATGTCCATTTTGCATGAAAACCTGTATTTTTTGTAAAGCTCATGAGTAGGGTTTACATGACACCTCAATACTGGAGATCTATCTTGGGGTGCCGTTTCCAACCAACCTAAGACTGACATTACTGGGGGACCTCTTAGACAACATGAGGGGCTAATGTACACTTTATCAGACTAGCCCTATTGCAGCTAATAATTGAATAGCCATTCACTGGACCACGGGTAATAAAAAGTAAATTTAATAAAATTAAAAGAATAAATAGTTTTCACCATAATTCCATCCATAAGTAACACAATGACAGAACATATGACTATTTGGATCATGGGTTTCATACACTTTCTGTAATAAAACATCTAAAAGCAAAAATCCTATCTGATAAGCATGTCTGGGACAAAATCTTATCAAATGGAGATCTGT
>NC_060150.1:31464400-31466047 GCF_021292245.1 Micropterus dolomieu | reverse complement strand
AGCGACATTGCCTCTCATGAGTTGTAAGAATATCCATTGCAGTACCCAGGGTCATCTGTAGGAGACAACAACTTCTGCTTCTGCTGGACCACTCGACTTTCCGCAGTCTAAATTTTTCTGTATAAGTGTATATAGTTTACTATTGAATACTTTATCACTGTATTTGTTTTACATTTATATTTAAAGAAATAGACCACATTTGAAAGTACTGTTGTACCTACTGTTTGTAGGAGCTATTGTAAACTCTATGTATAAGGTTACAGTCTTCAAAAGTACAGTCAATGTCCATTTTGCATGAAAACCTGTATTTTTTGTAAAGCTCATGAGTAGGGTTTACATGACACCTCAATACTGGAGATCTATCTTGGGGTGCCGTTTCCAACCAACCTAAGACTGACATTACTGGGGGACCTCTTAGACAACATGAGGGGCTAATGTACACTTTATCAGACTAGCCCTATTGCAGCTAATAATTGAATAGCCATTCACTGGACCACGGGTAATAAAAAGTAAATTTAATAAAATTAAAAGAATAAATAGTTTTCACCATAATTCCATCCATAAGTAACACAATGACAGAACATATGACTATTTGGATCATGGGTTTCATACACTTTCTGTAATAAAACATCTAAAAGCAAAAATCCTATCTGATAAGCATGTCTGGGACAAAATCTTATCAAATGGAGATCTGTGGTCTAATTTGTGTCAATTGTGTCATTTAGGTTGATGTGAAAAATTTGAATATCACTCAAGATTTGGGTAAACCACAGAAAGACTGAATGCAAGGCAAGAGAATAAATATACTACTGTGTACCTAATGCTTTCATCAAGTTTCATCTTTCTCCTTTTTTGCCCATATGGACTTGGTTTATTAACACTGTTTGTACTGATTACATTTGACCTTTTTGTGGGGAAGAAGAAATAGAAATAAAAAGTAATCTTTTTAATAATTTCACGTCAAAAGATGTTATAAATTAATTGAAATGCAGTATTCCTGATTGGGCTTTATAGAGTACATACCTTCTCTGCTTTTCATATACTTTTACAAAGCTTTGTTTCACAGCTCTGACAGGAAGGTGTAACATATTACTACAAACACAATTTTCAGGCTTATATTTATCTAAATATAAATGTAAACAGTGATAAAGTATTCAATAGTAAACTATATACACTTGTACAGAAAAATTTAGACTGCAGAGAGTCGAGTGGTCCAGCAGAAGCAGAAGTTGTTGTCTCCTACAGATGACCCTGGGTACTGCAATGGATATTCTTACAACTCATGAGAGGCAATGTCGCTACTGCCACCTGCTGGTGTAGCTAATGAACCAATCTCACATTTACAGATCTCTGTGGTACAGAGTGGAAAACATTTCACAAATGCATAAAAAGGAAGTTACAAATGTAACATGACCTGCAAATTGACAGGAAATGATCCGCAAATGTGCAAAAACTGTTTGGTGTGTAAAAATAGATCCACAAATGCGTAAATAATTTGTATGTGAAATTAAAATGTGTGTACAGAGTAAATTGTACATATTTGCAAATTGCACTGTATTTTTGTGGATATGATTTTACACAACACAAATGTAAAAATACACGTTTTGGGTAGTGAGATATTTGTGTATACTTTTTTTTCTTTCAGAT
>NC_060150.1:31463171-31464300 GCF_021292245.1 Micropterus dolomieu | reverse complement strand
AGTTGTTGTCTCCTACAGATGACCCTGGGTACTGCAATGGATATTCTTACAACTCATGAGAGGCAATGTCGCTACTGCCACCTGCTGGTGTAGCTAATGAACCAATCTCACATTTACAGATCTCTGTGGTACAGAGTGGAAAACATTTCACAAATGCATAAAAAGGAAGTTACAAATGTAACATGACCTGCAAATTGACAGGAAATGATCCGCAAATGTGCAAAAACTGTTTGGTGTGTAAAAATAGATCCACAAATGCGTAAATAATTTGTATGTGAAATTAAAATGTGTGTACAGAGTAAATTGTACATATTTGCAAATTGCACTGTATTTTTGTGGATATGATTTTACACAACACAAATGTAAAAATACACGTTTTGGGTAGTGAGATATTTGTGTATACTTTTTTTTCTTTCAGATCTCTGCAGTACACATTGGACAAAATTCCAAAAAATGTGTAAAAAGGAAGTTACAAATGTAACATGACCCACAAATTGACAGAAAGCTATTTGCAAATGTGCAAAAACTGTTTAGTGTGTAGAAGTCACTCTGTATTTTTGTGGATATGATTTTACACATCACAAATGTAAAAATACATATTTGTAGATAGTGAAATATTTGCGCATCATAGTACACATTTGTGGATTGTCTTCTGTGGGTTACAAATATTAAAGTCCAATAAAATTTTCCATAAAAAAAGACCATTAGGAAAGGCAAACTAAGAATCAGACCATCTCTCTATAGAACTTTCTGGCTCTCTGCTGTACCACCAAGGTTTTCAGTTTAGAACAGCAGGCCTAGTCCAGCTTCAGGTTTCCCAGACTGCAGATGGTCTACACATGACACGCATGATTGACTGACATCACAGGGAAGGGACTTGTTTGTACGTTTGTCATGTTTCTCTCTCTCTCTGCCTCTGACATGGCAAACACACAAATTCTCTCTTATCCGGAGCCAGAAGGAAATGGATGCCCACTGTTAATCTGTGATGATGTTACAACATTGTTTTGATGAATGGTACGCATTAGACTCAGCCTAAACAAATCAGGAAGGAAGGGAGAAAGAAGCGCGAGAGAGAAGCAGGATGGTAATTGAAAAGAGAAAAAATGATGGGGGGGGGGGGGGGGGG
>NC_060150.1:31374424-31463151 GCF_021292245.1 Micropterus dolomieu | reverse complement strand
GGGGGGGGTTGAAAAGAAGAAAAAGCAAGCGCAAACAGAGAAAAAAAATGCTTTCCCGCTCTCTGGTATTTTTTCAAAATCATTTGACAGTTTCATGTAAAATCATCAACACAGCTCTTACTCTACAATCGGCCAAAGTTTTAACTGAATACCGCCAATTTACATAACAGGGAATTTTTGATGATTAATAATAATTGATTGTTAAAAACTTGCAGGTAGTTAACGCCAACTATAATTCACATTGTATGCCATATTTTTGACCAGTACTTGCATCAAGACTCCAACTAATCTAACATCACACATCCCTTTCCCTGTCATTACTCGCATAAACATTAATCCAAACTCATTGTAGCATCCATCCTTTCTTCCCTTCCTCACACCCCCTTGCCATTCTCTTACCTCAATCGATGAGAGGGAATCGCACGCATAGTCATTGTAGACTAACCCAGTTCAAATCTATTTATTAGCCTGTTTGGATTACTTGAGAAGAAATGTATTTATCTTCCATCTCCAGAAAATGGGACATATCACAGACATGAGAAAAAAATCCTGTTCTATTATAAATCGACTTTTTTTATCCCGCACTGATCCAGATTCCACCGCACACGTCTGCCAGTCCAATCTAAGCCGGTACAACACAGACCAACTGGGACCATACTGAGGATCACAGAGGCACCCTGTTCCAGGAATACTTGCAATGCATAGAGGTCAATCTGCAAATGTTTCGTGACTGTGAAAAATCTATCTGCAGAAACGAGGCTGTACCGATCATACCATTCAGAGAAACAAGAGGAGGGGAGACAAAAGACAGATGCAACCAATGGAAAAAGGAGAGAAGGAGAACAGGCACACATGGTTTTAGTCTAGACCCCCAAATGTACCTCCGCACTCGTACTCGTTAGCTCAGTTCATCTGAACCCGAGGGGGTTGACGGTGAACACACACACACACACACACACACTTTTCCGTCTTCCGTAACCTGACCCTTAAAACACTAATCAAGAGTCCCCCTTAACTCATATAACACACGCACACAGTTCTACACATCTTATTCTCCAAGGAGGCGACCATGAAAGGCGGGAAACCTCCACTTTGCAGCTTCACACATTTTTTTCATTAACTCACTCTATTCTTTCTTTGTTGCCCCCCTCCCATCCCCGCCCACAGTCAGTGTTTCATATAATGAACACAATGGGACATATTTGTGTCTCTGAGTTTTCAACTGTCTGCCTCCTGTCATATTTCAACCTTTCAACGTTTCTGTCATTTACATCGTTCTTGGTCTGTCAGTTTTCCCACAGTCCTTTCTTCAAATCATTCTAAGATAACTGATGAAAGTAGCGGTGAGAAATGTTGATCGGCACATACTTTTCGGTTTTCAAGCTGAACACAATCTACGCTTCAGTCAGAAACACACACCACTTCAGACTTCTTTTTTGTTTCTGCTACTTGCATTAATATCCACAGACACAAACAACACTAGCTGGGGACACGTACCTGGAGACATTGTCAGGTGAACAAGCAGAGATGCTGGTTTCAATGGAGTCGCTACTATCCACACTCATTGTGTCAAAGGCCTGGTTGTCAGGGTACCCAAAGGCATCGAGGTAGATGTTGGTCTGGGAAGCTGCTCGGGAGCCAGTCTGACCTGGAAACACACAGAAGAGAAAACAACTTCAGTAAAGACTAGCACTGCTTATTCTTCTTCTGCATGGACGCTCACTTGTGTTGTACCTGTCTGTGTCACTCCATCTGGGCCATCAGATTGCCCAGATGGCTTTGATGTAGGATTGCAATGCCCCGCCACTGTGAGATGCTCTTATACGTTCAGTGAAAAACAAATCCACACCTTATTGGTGTAACTAGTCTTGTTAAATATGTGTCCAAATAGAAGCTCTCACAAAAAACATCTACAACACGAGTACAACAGAGTTCTAAACGTAGTTTCGGCAGTCGAACGAGGTCTGAGAAGAAAATGAGATGTCCTCAGAAGCTGAAAGAGGAATGTTTGCAAAATTATGTTGCAGATACTTAAAAGAGAGACTAACTCTACCCTGTGGGTACAGGAAGAAACAGAAAAAAAACCTGATACCATCTGCCCCATGTAGCAGTCCCACCCATCTGATGAGCCAGATCAAGGGACCAAAGGGACTGAGGGACCAGATGCACATGCCAATTTTTTTGGATATCTACTTTGTAAACGTGCAGCTATGAATGTCATCTTTGAAAGATCAAAACTTATCTTTCATTTAAAACCTAACATGGAAAATGGGCACGGTGTCCTTGAGGTAACAGACCGTCCTTAATTTTTCAGCAGCTAAATCTGCTATCAAAACCACATGTCATCAAACACCCAAACAGAGGGCAAAAGGATTATACTCTGTAGAGTGAACAGCAGATTGTCTTAATGATGGGAAATGGCTGGTTAACATTTGAGGTAGGATGTTGACTGTTGAGAAATCTACTTCTAAGCAGTTATAAACTAACATATCAATTTTCAAAAATGTTCGTACTCAGACCAGAACCTCTGCTGAATACTCACAGAAACAACACTCTACACCACATTTTCATTTCTGCACTTTCCCCTCTGAGAGATAAAAAAATAAGAAAGTTTGTAATCCAACAAAACACAATGAGGTGCACACCCACACACTAAACCTCTAATAAGGAAAAATGTTACAATATAAGGTGTATTTTCATGCGAGTGCTTGTGCGAGTGAAGGAGACGCAAATAAGAGAGCAAACAGACAGACACAGATAGCCTTTGTAAGTGAAGTTACGGTACATGTATCTCCATGTATTTGTTTACCAACATGTACTGTCTTTATCCTTATATATGGTTTCTAAGTGTGTTTGTTCATGTGTGAGCAGATGGGTGTTGTGCATGTCAGTGTGTGTACCTTTATGCAGACGTCGAGATTCAGTTTCCTTGTTGGATAAGGAGAGAATTCTTGGAAGAATGCTGCCACAACTTGTGCTCTGTACCAGGGGCTGATGGGACTATAAACAACCAAGAAGAAACATTTTTACTTCCTTGTTTTAGTAATTCAAACAAACCTGGCATCTTCAAAATTACACAATACAAATGAATGTTGAATTTGGGAAAATAATATATAGATAGACCAATGATGGACATTAAATGATTTGCACTGATTTCCAATATTTACATCTACGTGTGTGCACCTTGTTAGGGAAGCTGCGTCCCAGCGTTGCACACGTGAACTGGGGGTTCATGGTGGGTGTGGTTTTCTTCCTGGGTAATGTGTCACTTAGATGGGAGCCGCCTTCTCTGTCAGACCTCTTCCTCTCCTCCAGCAAACGGAAATGCTGATCAAACACACATACACACACACCCCAACAGAGGGTAGGGGATGTAAATTACATTGTTAATTGATTATCAACTAACTATCTTAGTCAAATTGATTAATTTGTCAAAATGATCCAATTTCATATTAGGTCATAACATGACATTGTCCCACTCTTTTTAAAAGAAAATGTAATGACTTAAAAGTATTAAATATTATAAAAAAATACACTGTGGCAAAACACATCCGTACTGATTAATTTGCCTTTTCATTTAGATTGATACAATCTAAATGCGATTAAAAATCTTGATCAACATTGTTAATTGTGCACTACAACTGCATTTACCTGAACATTGACCAATTATTTATTAAAATCAACATTAATCAATCAAAGTCATTTTGTAAAATGTGAATCTGGTTTCTACACAATGTGTTTGCCACATAAAACCAGACAAACACACAGTTGCAGATACGCAAACACAAACATATACACAAACACACATTACCTGCCTGTGTCGGTGTTTTTTGACAGGAAGGGGAGGCGGGGGAGAGTCAGGGAGGGGAGAGGGGTCGCGATATGACACCATGTTCTCTGGCCAATGCACAGAGGGTGTTTTGGGGAGGGGGCGGGAATTCAGATGGGAGGAGGAAGAAGAGGAGGAAGAAGAGTGACAGTCGGAGGGTGAGGAAGAATGACAGAGCTTTAAAAAGAAGAGAGGAAAATTGTCAGAAATCTGAAATAGTGGAAAAGAAGGAGAGAAATTATGGGGAAAAATAACCACACCCTTAAACACACACGCGCTTTACATCAAATCTGGGTGCTAAACTACACACGCAAGCCCTTGACACCACTGCACACACCTCATCCTCCTGTGGTTTAGGGAGGTCGCCGTCAGGGGAGGGGTTTGCCTCGGACACAGGAGAGACAGTGGCCAGAGTGGGGGTAGGGGCGGGTTTAGGATCCCCCCCAAGCTGTGAGTAAAGCTCATTGATTTCACTGACTGTGACATAGCCCTGGAAAATGTCATGTGGAGAAATGGGGGAGAGAGAAGGGGTGAGGCATAGCATGATGTGAGTATTAAGATGTTGCCAATTAGTTGTTAGAATGAGGCAGAATTTGCTGTCGATTTTAAAAGTTTTGAAGGAAAAATAGAACAAAAAGTCTTGTCACTTAGAAACAAGGGGCTTAGACACTGTACTGTTAACATTTACTGAGTGGAGTACACAAGACAAAAACATTCTTACAAGATTATTGCATTATTAATATATGTCAGTATAAGCTGTGCATAGAATTCAAGAAATAAGCTCAAATCTGCTCAAAACTGGCAGAAAAACTGAAATGGGAAAAAGAAGCAACCAGAGGGAGAGGAGGAATGAAGGACAGGAAGGAAGAATGACATGGATTTAAACAAACTATCTGGACAAAGAGGGAAACAGAAAGGGATATATTAGTAAAACAAAAGTACCTCAGTATTCTTGAGAAAAATAGAGGGAAGGAAGGATGAGAGGGAACACAAGTTGACTGGAGGAGGAGAAATTGGGGCAGAAGTGGAGTGACTGCAACGGTCACTAAAAGACTGACACACATCAGCCAGAGAGGCTGTGTCCTAGCAAGCAGAGAAGGAAACCCCAACGATTAAAAAGCCATGTCCGCCTTAAGAGTCTTAATGAGTTCAAAGACGAGGACAGTTCTAATTTTCTTGTCTGACAGCTGTCAAACCTACCTCTCTTAGAGTGAAACCCCGGCCACCAGTGAGGTCAGCATATTTTCTTTCCAACCTGGTGAGGTTTTCTTTCTCCTAACAGACAGAATAAGGAACAAAGGAAATAGAAGGCAACGTTAAAAACAAAACAAACCTCTTCTTGATGGGTTTATATTTCCATTCATACACAAGGAACATGGACATTCTCGTACCCTTTGCAGCATTGCTTCGAGGTTGCTCCTCTCCTTCAAGAAGCTCTCCTTCTCTCTCTGAGCCTGATGGGTAATCTGTACTGCCTGCTTTTTCAGAGTTAACAGTCGCTCCTGAAGGAAAAGCAAAACAAGCTTGATACGTGTTTCAAGCTCGCATGACACTAATGCCCAAGCTACTAAATGAAATAAGTTTGCATGCCTTTAAACCATTAAAAACAGAGATTCAACTCAAGCAGCAGAACAAATAGGGATTTTTCACCATGAACCAGTACTTCTTAGAAAAGGCTGCACATATTTTTTTTTAAATCATAATATAACAATGTAATATTGTACTGTTTACATTTTCCCCCAAACAGATAGCTGTTACCTTGCGAGTGACAGTGCTCCGCTGGTAGTCTGCGATATCCCGGAGAAGCCGCTGCGTATGGGTCTCCTTCTCCTCGTCCTGCCTGCTCTCGCTCTCCAGCTGCTGGAACTCCAGGTCCTCAAAACGCTTCGTCTCCGCCTCGAGCACCTCACAGTCCTGACACAAACACACACAAGAAATAATGCACAGGTAAACAGGCGGGTCAAAAAAAGCATTTATACAGGACAAAAGTAGCTGCACATCCTTATATAGTACATACACTCGAGAAAACATGCAAGATGCAGATGAACGTAAACAAAAAACTACCTGTAAACAAGACCAAAGGACATGTACTCACAAAATACACAGGGGATGTTTGGCAGTTAAATGCGTGCAAATACATCAGTGTAATAAAATGCTTAACACTTGACTGATTGATCCTTTATCAATCAATTAACTAAACAAACAATTCAAATAAATGATCTAATAGATCCTGTGTTCATGCAGGTGTTCATAAACAACCTGACATGGAAAAAACTGAAGCTAATGTGAAAATTGCTTACCATATTGATTGTTATCAAACTGCTTTGAGATAAACAGAAATATGCACGAAATTATGTATCAAAAAATCACTTTTTCATCCAACAATACACTGACAAAGACAAAGCAAACCACACACACAGATCCCTGATGGTTCAACAGTCATGCAGACTAGTGCACCAAAGCATAACCAGTGTATGTGTAAACATGCATAATGTTGCATCCTTTAAGCATTCCCCCAAATACAGATGATGTGGGAAGGAAGGGCAAATTAGCAAAGGAAAGAAAATGTGTGCATGTTCACATGCACGTCCAAGTATGCGAGGATCACGTGTATCTGTCTATGTGAGTCTGTTCATGTTTACACCTATCCAAATACCCGTTTTGAGGGTCAAAGTGCATATGTGCACATATATCTGCTTTTGTTCTGGCTCTCTTCTATCAGTGTATGCATGCACGGCTATTGCATGTTGAGTGTTCTTACTTCTCCGCTCGTCTATGTGTTCTATTTGGTCTGTATGGATGGATCCATTGGTTTACACACTCATGTACATATTTTCCTGTGCGTGTGTTTGTGAGGTGTGTGTGTGTGTATGTGTGTGTGTGTGTGTGTGTGTACTGACCCTGGCCAACTGCTCCTGCAGGGGCTCCTTGGTGGCCTCAGGGCAGCTGTCCAGCTGGGAGCGCTGCTCACATACAATCTGAGCCAACCTCTCTACTCTGCCCCTTTCTGCCTGCAGCAACTCGCATGCCTGACATACACACACACACACACACACACACACACACACACGTACATACATGCCCGCACAAACACACATTCACGCATGTACACATTTGTTAATGTGTACATATACACAAAGAGACACACATGCACACGCACACACACAGGACAGAGAGAGGATGGCAGCGTTAGTGGGACTGGGGAGCCACAGTTAGTCACTACGGCGACCATGTTGGCAAGATTAGCCTAGAGGGACGTAGGGAGGGAAAGCTGGAGAAAAAAATCAACAAAAGGGATGGAGAACTGGGGTGGGAATTGAGTAGAAATGAAGGCATGAAGGTAGTAGGAACAGCGTCATGAGTTCTATCTCTCCCACATTTATTTGTCTGTTTGTTTGAATGGAAATGATTGAGGGAATGGGTAAGAAGAAGGAATGGCTCAGCAGATGTAATGGTCCTCTCATTAAGTACCACAACATATACAGGCGTCCAAAATCAAGCACTCAACTTCACTTACTCTTCAACAGAAGTTCAACAATACTTATCTATCTCATCGTTCAGTCTCTCTCTGCCTCAGTATAACCATGTGATTTTATCCTGTACAATATCTACCGACTGTGGAGTCCATGGAAATTTCAAAATCAGGCTAGGACTCAATCCAACAGAGGTGCACACAAACACACACAACAAATTCAATCTGCTTATCCACCTACACATCCCACTCTGTCAATGATCATTTATTGGTATACATGTAGACACACACGCACACACACATACACACACACACACACCCAGGACTGTCACACAGGAGTGTGTGTAAGATAGGATCACTTGGTGACCGCTCTTCCCTGGGCTGCATTAACACATATATATTTGGACCAGAGATAGCATGAGGGGGATAAACACCTACCAGTTAGTCACATGACCCCTAAATGTACAAGGTCTCAGATGAGCGTATGTATTTTCTATCCCGCACGCACATAGACACCTTGGGAAGGGAAATACGTGTCTGGTTGAAATCCAAGTTTAGTGTACACATTTCAAGATGATATAGTAAGAAAAAACATTTTTTTACATTAGTTACAGTACTTGCCCTATACTAATGTCGCTTTCCAGACCCTCAGCAAAGACATTCAAACAATTTGCTGAAGATGTATCATTGAACACTTTAGTATGTGGAGTAATGCTCTCTGCATTTCAACTGTCCTCTCATCTCTCATGGGCTCTTGTTCTGCGTCAGCCGTTATAAATTTCCCAGAAGTTTCCCTCGCGCTCACATTGTTTTACAATGAAGCGTAGCCTGTTAAATACCTTTTCTTTTTCCTGCTGGGACTTGGTCTCCAGGTCAGCCATCTTGTTGTGAAGTCCTTCTAGAGCATCTTTTTCCTGCTGTAGGGCAGCTACCTCCGACTCCATCTCAGCCTCCACCAGAGCTTGCTCAACTTCCACCTTGGATAAAAACACACCAATAAGTAAGCCATTTGTAGTGATTGTGGTCTCTTTTGTGAGTTCTTTTTCTGAACAGAAGAGATTTTAAATCCCTAATTTATACTTACTTTATTAAATACTTTGCATAACACTACCTAATAATGTGTTACTGAACTGAAAATAAGTAGAATTCTTCACTTCTCTTTAAAAATAAGACGTCTAGATTAACATTAAACAATGAATTGTTAAAACGGCAACATTTTTGCGGCTGTGTCTGTCTGTCCAAAACACTATCGTCCCTCTCTTTGTCTTCTCTTTGTCTTCTCTTTACCTCTCGGGCAGATTCGTCCATTTGGTTGTCCAGCTCTTTGATCTTTTGTTCCAGCTCCTCCATGTTGTTCAGCACCTGGATCCTCTCCTCTTCCACTCGCCTCACTTCCTCCTCTGAAGGCCTCACCTCCTGTCCACGGCGACGAGCTGCATCATCTAGAGCCTGATAACAACATCATCAACAGTCTCACAGATTGAACCATTGTTCTTCTTAATATTGGGGATTCCTGGTAAGTAGTTGTAATACTAATCACTGACACCACCAGTTCAATAATGTGGTGGCATGAAGTGAAAATATGTGTACCAACAGTACTTGTAATTTTACCATATTCAATGAAAAAAACATTAAATCTTGTATTAAAGCTAAATAATAGCATTGACAGTGCTTAAAACTGTTGTGGTGAAAATTTATGCTCTTTTACAGCAGAAAAATGTGAGCAGATACAAGCACACATACACCCACAAACACCAGCTGTCAATTTTAAATGGTAACACTTAGCCTACTCTAATCTAATGAATGGGCTGTAAATATCTCCCATCTGTGTATGTGAGGGATGTGTATGTTGATACTTTCCAAGTATTAAGAGGAGTGATCCTTGTCACTCTCATGTTTTCCAGAAAGAACAGGGAGCATAAACCCACATTAATCCTTATTAACCTTTGAAGAAGCAATGTCAAAGGTGCTACTTTAGCAGTCTTGTGCTCTTTTCATACAGGAGATGTGTATGATGCTGAATGTACATTCAACATGCATTTGAACCACTCAAAACAGACTGTTGTTAGGGGATAATCTCTATTCACAGGGACTCCAGTCGGCAACGGTAGATCCATACACGTTACTGCTTAACCATAGAATTGACAATATAAAAAGTTTAACTTCTCTCTTATTCACCAATTTCTGCACTCCTAGGTCTCTCTCTTGCTTTTTAATGAGTCAGGTGGTATGTTGAAATTTCGTTAATCAATCAATGACATTAAATTACATTCCCAACCCTAAATGAAACGCCTGTTCAGAAGTGCATGTGCAGCATATTCAGTCCTTGTCAGGATGAGGACCATGGTGCTGGTGTGAGAAGGTTATTGTTGAAGGTGGGTGATGAGTTGACACTCTACACACTACACATTCATTCATTCATTAAAAAAATATTTAAAAAAATAAAAGACTCAGTGTTTTATACATCTCTGTGCATTTAGTCTGAAAATAACAAACCCATCTCCATGCTCCATGTGCACAAATCTCTTGTACCTCATTGGTCCTCTGTGTGCGTGGAGAAGGTGAGGGGGCGAAGCTTCGCAGGCTGATAGCGGGGGATTCTGCCCGACTGTCTCGGTGGCCGCTGCTGCGCCTCCGTCGTACCTGTAGATCATCATCATAGTAACCATTCTCTGATCCAGGGAAGGCCATGTGTCCATTCCCTGTCGTTCCATTAACAGCTGAAGAGTCCGAAAAGACAGATCGGCAGTCGTCATCGTTGTCGTTCAGTTGAAGCTTCTCAAGCTCCTGGTTAATCTTTTGAAGATCTGCCACGGCTGAGATGGGACTTGTAGCTGTGCCACCTCCATCTCTCTCAGGCCGGCCCAGCTCTGAACACAGAGACAAGATGGTCTCTAGTCGCTGACGCTCCTGCAATGAGCACACACACATATGAGTTAAAGTATGTGCAAATGCAGCGGTGTTAACTCAATATTAATGTTCTTTATGGTGCCGTCCAGGGTAGGTTTTTAAAAGGGTGTAATTATAAGTGGACATGCCTGAATTTAAGTTGTTTAGTTTTTGTTGTTAGCAGGTTTTGATAACTGTACCCTCGTGGTGGCAACCTTAAGTCCCCACCATTTTAGTCTAGTCAAGTCAGTCCACTGCCTCTTAGACACAGCATAGTGTGTTGAGGTGTTACACAAATACAGTATAATATTATTAAATAACACACACTTTTATAAGTAGCACTGAATATTACATTAAAAGGGGAGATATATCAAACAGTGGAGTCATTTCAGACCTTACATACATTTAAGTTATTTTTTTATATATATTTCTATTAAAGTCAGATATTAACTATTCAAAACCAGTAAACACAGTTTGTACGTTTTTATACTGATTCTGAAATTGCATTTCTTCATATGCATGCATTGCGTTTTCAAAAGAGTCACAACAGCTCAGCTGATATTTTTTCTTTCCATCATAAAATCAAGTTTCCAGTGTTCAGGTTACCTGGGGAAGCATCGCAGAAGTCCTTAGTTAAAATGTCCTCATTTAGTCCAAAATACACTCCATCGTACCTTGTATGTGATTTACATATCCCAGTTTAGTATATCATTTGCATACTCTTGCAAGAATATTTCCTCTCATTGGGAATCCGTGGAGCAAGAGCTACTCTTTGCACAGTTCTGCCTACCCGGCTATATGGGGATCTACAGAGTCTGCACAGAGTCAAAATACCCCCTCGTAGGTTCAGCAGTGGCTTTTCTGTAGGGAGAAGCATGTAAGCTAGTGTAAGTAAAATTAGAAACGGAAAGAAGGGGGTTAGAAAAAAAGACTGGGACAGAGGTGTGTTTATGTGTTTGTGTGTGTGTGAGTGAGAAAGAGAGAGAGTAAGCTAATGAGAAGGGGGACAGCTGTCAACGATGATCGAAAACGTGCACGAGCACAGGCCATGACTCCAAACACAGGAATGTGTCTGTGTGTACTGACACTAGGAAACAAGACACTTTCCAGGGAATTGTCCTCTAGGAAGGAATCTGAACCAGGTGAAGTGTGGACTATGAAAGTCTTGAGACAGTCATCTGCCTGTTTAGAAAGGCTGAAGAGAGGTACACTATTTGGGAAAAGAAATATAGCACTATATGGACAATATATTTCTTAGTATTTCACCTATTATTTTAGAAAGGAAATATAACGTAATGTATTCAAATCAATATCAATAATTAATCACTATACAAATTGTTTACCAGTGAAATGATCTTTTGTATATATGTGCAATGCACACAAAAAAGCTAACACATCCCATTTATAGTGTGTAATGTGAACCAGGAGCTGCGACAAAACAAGCCAGTGTCAGTTTGTCACCTTGTTCTATTCTAATGGACACAAGCCTCTGTGGAGCCCTTACAGTAATCAGCTGTCAACTAGAGAGAGACAGATGGAGAGAAATGGAGAGAACAAGGGCAGTATAGAAGAAAAGATGGGGTGAAAAAAGACAGAAATCCAAAGACAAGAAAATAGTGCAAGGAAATAGAAAGAGAGGAAATAAGTGGGGAAATATGAGCTGCTGTGGACACAGTGGACAAAAAGAGGAGCACTGGAATCAAAGTATTCTAGAATCTCTATCCCGCTGTGCTTTTTTGGCAAAATAAAAAGCATCAAGTCTTTTCTAATGATCATGGCAAATGTTTACCTTGCCTCTCTCTTTCTCCCACTCTGCCTTCCTTTCTTCTTCATGATTACTTTTCGGTGCTCTCTTAGAAAAGCAACCATTACAGTTCTCTTATTAATACTGTAAATTACAAACTATTTACACTAACAAGAAACACAAATTTGCAAAATGCCTACTTGTAAATATGGATTGACAGAATATAATAACCCAAACTTAACCAAACCTCACCAAATGCATTTAAGATGTCCTTCCTAAATGACAAAATGGGTAATCATGTTAACTATTGTTTTTGTGTTTCTCTTCCTTTTGTTGCAGGTAACGTCCCCAAATAGCCGTTAATCACATAACCTAATAACGTCTAAGCATGGCTAGAATGCAGATTTCCTTTACTACCAATAGAGGGCAGACAAAGTTAAGACAATGCTTTTCAGAGCTTGAGCCTTGGATTGCTAGAAGCTCCTTACAATGCCCAGCTAAAAGCAGTTCATCGTTTTATTATTATTATTCAGAGCTATTATTAAAAACATATAAAAAATAATACTCATTGTGACAGTTACTACCTCATCCTCATTCTATATGCCTATAACAGGAGGCTGCAATCTTTTACATCATGGCACAAAAAAAAAGAATTGGATATAAATCGAACTACAAATGCAACACTGCTGGGGTTATATAAATGTTCCATCTTGATATGGGCCAAAGAACAAATTGGCTCTCTAATCAGAGCAGAGAGGGGCTGGTCCACAATATTCCATCTTGCAAATATGGATATATTACCATCCAAAATATCTGAAGGCCAGCTAAAAAGCTTGTGAAACAGTTAATTTCTCACAGTAAAGAGGCATTTAAGCTATTTAAGAATATGGTTGTGTGAAAGAGAGAGACAAATAAAGAGAGGAGGATAGTGGGATAATGAGTCCAGCGGTCATTATATGTTGAGCATCTGTGTGTTTATCCACCTGCTACACTACAGCTACACTATAACTCTGCTCTCTAATCTTCTTGGTTTCTCTAACCCACATTTGACTGATGTGTTCTGTGGCTCTTCAGTGGTCCGAACCACACTGGGCGGACCTCCAGCTGACTGACATAAACACGCACCATACATACACAACGCGCACACAGCACAGGCTTAAGAATAGTGCTGTTAGTATGGGCTAACTGCCAGCATATGGTGAACCTCACTTTAAGTATGTGTGTATGTGTGTGTGTGTGTGTGTGTGTGTGTGTGTGTGTGTGTGTGTGTGTGTGTGTTAAGCTCCCTGGGAGAGTATGTTTGAGAGGACAAGGAGGAGGTTAGAGTAAAGGGACGCATTCCTTAAGTCATTCCATTTCTTGCAAGTCTTTGTTTGATTGCATGCAGAACATTAGCAATCTTCCACTGCAAATTTAAACGTGTAACCATGTCTTCTTCCAGCAATCTTAACAGCAATAACATTTGTCATCTGCCCAACAGTCTGCCTATCGGTAAGCTTAAGTAATTTACACATTACACCACAGGATGCGGTCTCTACCACAGGTTTTGCCTACATATCTATATAGTGTTATTTGATCTGAATGACAATATGTTGCCATAACTTAAATTGGCAGATGCTAGGGATGTGAGGTAACGGTCATGTCCTCTGTTTAAACAGAGAAACCCACATGTGCAATCACACTTAAACTCACCAGTCTCTCCACCTCCTGCTCACGGAGTCTCTCCTCTTTTTGCCGATGGTGGTAGTCGGTCAGTTCCTCCTTCCCACTTAATGAGCTGATACTCCCCCTTCTTTCCCTGAAACCCCCTGGTGGGGTCACTCCTGCCTTTCCAAAGGACTGCCTCCTCTCGCCCAGCCCCATCCCAGATTCCAGCCCGGCCTTCCCAAATGAAGACCTCCGCTCTCCAAGTCCAAGCCCTGGGGTACTTGTGAGTTCTAGGCCTACCCCTTGCCTCTCCCTCTCCCCCAAATACAGCTCCATTCCTGGAGAGACTGCATGGCTAGCCAGCCGCTCCACTTCTGGAGGGCTGGAACTTGTGGAGCTAATGGAGCCCACAGAGCTAGTGGAGGTCAGGCTAAGTTTCTTGGCTACACGAGGAGAAGAGGAGCCCCCCGCCTTCGACGGAATGGTCACATCAGGTGGTGCGATTGTGGAAGAGATGGTGGAGGGCAAGTTCTTAGGAGAGGAAAGAGAGATAGACACAACACCTTCTCCTTGAGTTGAGAGCTGGATTGGATTCTTGTTGGAGGAAAGCTGGCTGGAGTTACTATAGTTGTGGTTGAGGTCAGGGCTGGCATTTTGGCTGTTGTTATAATGGTCTTTGCTATATTTGTAACCTCCAGCAACATCGGATCGCCTTGGAGGCAGTGCTGACAAAGTCAGGGCTCCGTTATTGCTGTCACGGGGAGATGAGGAGGGGCAGAGGCGTGGCAGCGAGCGGCTGTGCCCACCTCCCATCATCCCACTCAGTGAGCCTGCTGAATATTTCCTTGTTCGACTGCTGGGCAATGGCTCTTGGTTGCCATAGCTACGGCGGCCAAGACGGGGACTTGAGGGCATGCTGGCTGCACCTCCTGTTGAAGGAGTGCGGGATGAGGAGGAGGGAGGAAGAGAGAGGAGGAAGCTATTGCTACCATCAACAGACATGGAGGAGCCTCCACCATTCCATGTGGACAATATAGGAGAGGAGCCCAGGTTGTGCAGCCGACGGCTATCGCTAACGCCGAAGTTGTCCTGGTTGCGAGTGATAGAGGTGCGGGAGCCCAGAGAGGAAGATGGATCGGATCGTCGTCCGGGGGAAGGAGGGGGAGCAGATTTCAAAGACATGGGCGGGCGATCTGACCCATAGAAACGCCTTGCCTGTTCCTGATAGGATGATGAGGCTGATGAGGATGTGGCAGGACTTGTGATTGGTGTAGTTGGGGGAGACTAAGACAAAGAATGGCAAAAATATGTATAAAAATACAATTTCACTGCAATATTTAATGCATATAAAATATGAAGAAATATGAAGGTAGATGAAGAAACAGAAACATCCAGATAACATAATGGTGGGGCTTTAGTATATGAGCAGTCCTCCACTCAAGCCTTGAAAATATTGTGTTGCCAGCTGAACACTGTAGCAGAGCTAGAGGATAATGGGTAAGCCCTGGTTAACCATGTTTGGTCTTGTAAACAATGAGTCAACCCTGATTAGTCCTGTTTAGCTCAAGACAAACATCCAGGCTAACCATACAGACACTACAAGCCTTGTTAGAGCATGACATAGAATGCAGAATAAGAAATCATGAAATGGAGCTAAATGATGGCTGACCTGTGTCATGCTGAGATAGGAGGGGTTAGCATTCCCGTTGGCTCTCAGGCTGTTCTCCAAGGCAATCTTCTTGCGCTGCAGGGTGTCCATTAAGTCCCGCAGCTCGGAGGCTGATCGCATACCCCTAGCGCTGCTTGTGCCGCCCACCACCGCATGGCTATAGTCACTGCTAAACTTCAGGTAGTCTGGAGGTGGGAGAGAGATGAAATGGAAAATAAATTAAATGATACACAAAGGTGAACATTCATGGGTAAGAAAAACATGGTGATATGAATGAGGAAGCAGAGAGGAATATGGAGGGAAAGGACAAACAAGAGAAAAGCGATATGACTGGGAAAAGCAATGTAGATGTATGTCGCGATAGAAGGGAGCATGTTTGTGTGTGTGTATATATATATATATATATCTCTCTCTATCTATCTATCAGGGCTGCACAATACTGGAAAAAACTCACATTGCAATATTTTTCTTTTCTGCGATATATATTGCGATATAAAAAAATACAGGAAGTTTCATCAGACTACTTCAGTTGCTGTATTTGAAAATAATTAAGCATCTTAAAAGAATTGATCAACTGATCAAGAATAATATTGGGACTGCTGGTTCACTGTGCATGAAGAGCCTGCTCGTCACTCATTAGTTACAAACTGTGTTGTCAGTTGTATTATTTTTCTCTATTCTTCTGTTATTCTTACATAACTTGCATTTGTTTATTACATATTTATATATTTCTACATCTATTTATGTCAACTGTATGTCTGTCTGCATGTAGCACCTTAACACCAAAGAAGATTCCTTGTATGTGTAAAGCACTACTTGACAATAAAGCTCCTTCTGATTCTGATCCAAGAACCCTTTAATCGGAGTAAATGATCAGACAAACTTCTCTAATAGATTCGACATGGAAAATGAGAAATGTGCGTTGAGGTTGTTGAGTTAATTTGACTTGCTTGACATTGCACATTTCTGCGATGTGACTATTGCGCAAATATATACACACATACATACACACACACACACACACACACACACACACAGATATGATCTCTCTCTCTTTCTCTCTTTCATACACCTGAAGCTGCAGCTATTCATAGATGAGGCCCTTGGCAGAACAAACTCAACCCAAACAATCCACAACTGGCAGCGAACCTCCATCCAATCAGAATAGGAGTCAACTCAAACACACACACAGCATTTGAAAACCCTCTTGCACAAAACCGTCCATTAGATCCAAGACAAACATCTTAACTCTAACTCGAGTTCAGTTCCTCAAAACAGGATTTTGGGAAATGAAAAAGACCACAGAATATTCAGGAATACCCTCAAGAGGCCCCCGCCCTTCCCAAAGCTTTTTATTTAGAGCTGTTTCAGCAGTGAGGGGGTCTTTTTCCAAACCTCAACTGAGTCAGTTTTTACTCCCTTCCTGCTATGCTTACTAGAACTAGCACTAATTCCACGATTCTGTGCAGAATTTGAAAACTCTCCCTAAATATTATCCATCTGTCATCAAAAGTGCAAGCAAAAACACTTTTGGAGAAAGGTAGGTAGGAGAAAGCAATATGTTAGAAACCTGCCCAGTGTTTTGTTAATTCATCCGTGGCTTTATGTGGAAAAGGAGCTATTACAATGTTCAAGCTTAGACCACCCAATGTTTAACTGTCTCACACGCCCACGCACGAAAGCTTTCCTACAACTGTGGCTCTGCCTGAGAGAAACACACAAATGTATACTTTCCATGTGTGACGGGCGTTTATGTGTTAAAGAATTTAAGTGCAAGAATATTCAACTACTGCTGCGTAGTTGAGTTATATTGTAAGAGAAATTAGAGAAGCTAAAAGTGCACGTCATAGCTTAACATAAGCATGTGTGAGAAAATGTCCAACCTTACATGGTGGAGAGAAATGGGGCAGAAAATTACAGACATCATGAGATCCAGAAACACACACACACACACACACACACACACACACGGATAGACACACATACGCAGGGTGTTTGTGTCCATACAAGGGCAGATTTATACTGAAGGCTTGACGTTCATCAGCTCCCTTCTATCGTGACTATTCTATGCCCCGCGCGTTTTGCTTTCTGTACGAGGCTTCTTCACTTGAGCTGCATGTGTCATAGTGTGAGAATTGGCTATCTGGAAGGTAAAAGGTAAAGATTTTGGCTGCCTGTGATAGCAAATTTGCTAGGTGTGTGTGTGTAAGATGCAAGTCATTTCTATGAAAACCTCAGAGAAGCTGGGGGAGAGAGGAGTGCATTCCTTGTGTCCAAAAGTTTAAAGAGCAAGGATTCCACTGATTATTGCGCACACACACACACACACACACACACACACACACACACACACACACCTTGCTCACAGCCCAATCACAGGAGACAGCAGAGCCCAGCTGTATATCATGTCAATGGAGGGGCACCAGATGACGAAAACATTCCAATATGCTTCAAATTTAAGTTTTAGCATGTGTGTGACAGTGAGAGTTTATATTTAGGAAAGACATATGAGAGGGCTGAGAGAAATACCTGCCCCTACCCTACCTTTCAGTCTTTCCAACACACACACACACACACACACACACACACACACACACATATCCCATTCTCACACAGCTGTCTGGGCTGTGTCTACCTGTAACTTTACCCTGAGATCCCTGCTAGGGGATAGGAGCTAATATTTTCACAGGGACAGATGTTACATCAGGAGAATAAGCCGATGAAGAACTACGGGTAGAGAAAATGTGAAAATCAAATAGAATGGATGGAAGAGAGGAAGAAAAGGGAGGGAGGAGGTGGAAGAAGAGATGGTGATGTGGCAGAACAAAGGCACAGAGGAAGAACAAAGACAAAAGGACTGGGATCAAGTGCAGTTCAGGGGTCAGAGAAGGGGTTTCGTTTACCAGACCCCGTGTGTGTGTGTGTGTGTACCTGTGTTGTAGGCTAAAGCGGACACAGGGCTCTTTTGTGGAAGCATGCTCTTCATTCTGCTTGCCTCCTCGGGATGGTTAAACCGGAAGAAATAGGACTTACCCAGACACAGAGAATAACCTGGAGAGAAAACACACAAAGAAATCTTCAATCAGGTACAAGGTAGAATAATGAGAATAGTACAGACTGACTCATGGTGATACTCATCAAAAAGCAACAGCAAGCACGTAACTTTTGACATTCGTCTTAGAGTGGCACAAACATCAGCAACACATTATGTCGCAGAGCACAAAACATACTAGACCATGGTGACACATTAGGCATACATCATACACTGCGCATGAAGAGGAAGCCGTAAGTACAGCTTCAGGTTGGTATGAGCCTAGAATATTTATTCACAGCCTGACACACACTTGCACACGCTCGTGCACAGCAAGCCATTCCAGACCACAGTGTTTGCTCTGGCCATCAATTAGGCTGAGAGGGCCAGGTATTAAACAAGATGTCAGGGTCACAACCTCTGTAATACACACAGCCAGCCACAGCTGTCCAAATACCTCAGAAAGGAAGGGAGAGAGAAAGCAGTGCTGCTGACACACACACATACACACACACACATATAGGGGATCTGATGCAGGGGGAAAAAAAGTTGAAAAAGAAGAGGGAAATGAAATGAGAACATGACACTGATGCACATTTTGAGGAGCGGACAGAAAATCTGATCTTGGAGAGTGACTGGCAAACAAAGCGACCCACTCTCATTTCGTCTGTCTTCTCACATGCACATGCAATCTCCATTCTTTCAACCGCCATCCCTGAGGGTAGAAGGTTCAGATAAGCATTACAGTCAACCCCCACAATGTTAGCATGTGAGCAAAAGGCTAAAAAAAACACCTCCTTAATAGCTCCATAACAGTTACATCAGATTCCTTGGACCTGAAGTCAGACACAACCACTGAGGCAAGAGGGGGATAGCGAGAGGGTGAATGGAAAAAGGCCTAATGGAAAAATGTCCAAATGGTTTTCTGTCTTTTCCCACTTCTCATTCTCATCTCCCTTTTGCCCTTTATTTTCTCAGTCTCAACCTAATTAACGCCCGGTCTCACAAACATCTCCACTGACATGTCATGCTAATGGCCGAATTTTACATTATAATTAAGCTAAAAGAGGTCATCTGTCTAGACATTGCCTTAGAGTGCTTGGAGAGCAGATTGATTATTATTTTTTTGCCTTCAAAGCTGTCATCTCCAAGCACAGGAGGAAACCTGATTGTAGTTTTGAGGCGGAGCTAACACCACACACATGAAAACAGTGTTAAGAAATGTTTAGTCTACACAGCTGGACTTGGGACTTCTCAAATACACACTCACGTAAACACAATCCTGCAGGTTTGGGCGCAAACTGTGAAGAAGTGGCATCATGACAGAGAGATCAAAAGATGTGTGTCTTGTGCGTAAAAGGGAGCGAGAGAGACACACACACACACACACACACACACACACACAAACACAGGTCACCATGAAGGCTAGTGTGAGCATGATCTAATAATATATGTTTCCCATTGCCAGACATGAGTAATGTGTGTGTGCATGTCTTCAACATGTTGTGCATGCTCTGTGTGTGTGTGGGAACATGTCATGTAACAGCGTCTGCCTAATGACTCACAGAAACTCTCAGTATTTAACAGCAAACACACAGGCGTGCACACACGCTCACACACACACACACACACACACACACACACACACACACTGCCAGCAGTCAGCTCTTGTAAAAATCTAATTTCCTACCCTCAACAACCTCGCCATGTGCCACCTTTAAAGTGGAGGGTAAAGTGTGTCGCCCTGATTTGTTCACAGCCCCCACCCCTCCCCTCTTTCTCATTTCCTCTCAGGACTCTTTAGCTAACAAATAACTACTAGCTAATCCTCTCCTCCTTCCTATAATCAGCACATACACATACAAGCAGAATGTATGTGTGAGAAAAAGAAACAAATTGAAATTCAGAAGTTTTCTAAAATCTAATGTTTTTACTTCCTCTTACTCTTTCAGACACACACACACATACACCTAAATTATTATGGTGAAAATACCTAACTCTTAGTCCTAAAATCAGTGATACAAGGGAACACACAGGATCCCCCACATCCTATCAAAAAACTCTAATCTTAACTGCTTGCACACAAACTAAATGTAAGTCCTAAATAGCGTGCACAAAAACACATGCCCACTCCCCTCTACAAAGACATACCATCCACAATAAAACATGTTTAATCTCATTCACGTGTTTACTTGTTTACCAGCAAATTGCATTTGCCTCCCATGTTGAAGCATGCCTCCCCCTCCCCCAACACACACAGACAGACACTCTCCAACAACAGCAAAACTGGAAATTAGTCTGTATATACATTTATAGGATAATTTAAAGTTTGCGATCTACAAAGTCAGACCTCAGAGTCTTTGAGGACACAGATGTAGGAGCTGTATCACGTCTGGAGCCAATTTCTGTTCCCATGTAGATCTGAGTAAACCAAACTACACTCTTACCACAATGTTATGGGAGGGGGAAACTCTATTTGGTTTATCTATTTGGTTGACATAAGTGGAGGAATTGCCAAATTGAGACTGGCAGGTTAGAATGAAAAACAAACCAATTACAAAGATCCCATGTCAATGAAACTCACTTATCTGCTACTTGGTGTTTTGACATGGGAAAAAAAATCTGAATGCAAAAACTTCCAAATGCAGTCAGAAAAACAACTCCCCACTTGTTTTATCAAATTATATATAAATTATTATTATAAATTATTTGAAATACTGGTTGCATCCAAACAGTTATGCTAACAGTTATGATCCTTTGAATCTACATGGTAAACTAAAGCTGAACTAAAGCTTGAATTTGAGAATTTACTCATTCATGAAACACACACACACACACACACACACACACACACACACACACACACACACACGTCCCAGTGGGAGCTTAAATTGGCCTCAAAAACCACAAATTAACCCTCTCCAGGGCAGAAGGGTCCAGCAGTAACATCATAAAAAAAAACAAGTGGGCCACCTCAGGGGAGTCATTGTAGTCACTCACTCACACTTTTTCACAGTCTCTCTCTCGGACACACGCGCAAAATGTATCTTTCTCAGTAAATCTCTTTTGTCTGCTCTATCTCATCTCATCCACAAAGCATCAATCCATTGATCCACCCCACTTCTCTCAAGCAAAGGAGTTGTGGGCCTAGGGCAACAGTGGGTATAAACTATAAACCATCTCTAATTTATCAGAAAGAAAGGTAAACACCAACACCACACAAAGTGATAACAAAAGACATATTTCTTCTGGTTTATAATGTAATACTGGTTTAAAAAACAGGCCCAAATGTGCTGGAGGCAGGCAGAAGAAAGACTTGTGAATACAATAACATCCAGGACAATGAAGCAGGTTTTGTTTTCAGGTGTCAGGTATCCTGACCACTTAGCCTGTCTTCATAGCCATAGGCCAGTTCTCTTTGTCACATGCACTCACACCAGTCTGTGAAATTGCTAGCTAATATATGACCATGAGACATGCAAATGAGCGTTGCTTGCATCAAAAGGTGCAGGCAATATGCTACAACCAACAGCGTGTGATGGAACGTCTCCACAATATGGCTGCAAATGACACATGTAACTTTCAACACTCAGTGGCTTTGATTGCAGTGTGTGGCAGCACACCTCTGCTCTGCTGAAACAATAGGTCATGTGAAGCAGTTTTTAATGATTTAAATCATTATAAAAAAGCAAAAAGGCAAAGTTAAAAAGAGCATTAAGTTAAAAAATAAGAACAAAAAAAGCCATCAGTTCAGGTTCAGCAGTGGTGGACAGTAACTAAGTACATTTACTCAAATACTGTACTTAAGTACAAATTTGAGGTACTTGTAATTTTCTTTTCATGCCACTTTCAGCTTCTACTGCACTATATCAGAAGGAAATATTGTACTTTTTTACTTCACTACATTTATCTGACAGCTTTAGTTACTAGTTACTTTACAAAATAAGATTTCTACAAACAAAGTAAATGAAGGATCTGAATACTATATATACCAGAGAGTTTCAGCTAAGTACATCAGCACTGATTAGTGACTTTTTTTTGGTCCCATTAGTATTTCTGATGGCTTCTATTTCAGTCAATCAGGAGGGTTTGATTTGTTAAAAAAAATTAAAATCAATAATATCACCTGAAGAACAAATAATTATGGCTGTAGCCTTCCCTCGTTTAAGTATCAAATACGACATAGCTTTAAAAAAAATACAGCTGTAACATGTGAAGCGTTGTAAATAATTAATAGACTATTTAATTCAGGAAAAATTAGTAGGGTATGAAGTAGCTCAAAAAGGGTGCAGTGAAGTAAAGCAGAAGCGTTTCAAAACAGAGCCTGGCTAATGTAACGCTACTTTGTTACATTTGTCAGAAGAGCTGATAGAAATCCGTTACAAACCTTTGGAGTCCCATTCAGTGAGCACTTTTCACGACAAGAACAACTATTTTCTTCCTTTTAACGGCTAACAAACTATCATGACGAAACCTCAAAAGAAATGTATCTAGAAATGCAAAACCAAAAATATATTTTATATGTACACTCCTGCCGGTCCCTGTGTTGCTGTTTGTCTTCCTCCTCAACACTGTTACGCCTCCACCTCAGCCGTCTTCCCTCCGTGTGGAAGAAGGTACACTGATTTAGCATCCACAAGTCTGAGTCCGGGACTGTACCAACTCTGGGTAAAAAGGGGTTTGAGTGCTCAGGATTCAACCATTTTAAATACTGTCAAGAAACACAATATCACTTCTGAAAACTTATTGCCTCAAATCCGAATTTCAAAGAGAAAACCCACGAGTTTTAGTAGACCTAATAAAAAAAACATATGTAAATTAACCGCGTCTAACGCCATTACCCCTCTCTGTAGTTGGTAGGTTCAAAGGCTTTTACACAGTGAGGCATTCGGTAGACGCCCCCTTCAGCTTTTCTTTGTCTACCTACCTATTTTCTTTCTCTTTTCTTTGAAATACCTTAGACCAGTGTAACCCCAAACCAGTTGGACTATGGAGACTGACTTTAAAACATCGTAAAACGTGTGGTTTTATTCTATTTAAACGACAACTTCATTCATTTAAGAAGTAGTTCATTTGACTTCTGAGACAAAACAACAATAGAGATGTGTTAGAAAAGAGATTTGAGGGTATGTCTGGCATTCTGAGTGGCTAAAGACAACACTGTAAGGAAAACATCTGTAATACTTTTGTAGGGAGAACAGACTGAGCCAACCATCTCTGCAACTGTTTCTTGTTTCTTTCAAATACTGCAAGCATTTTCAACACAACATGAACCAACTATTAGCTGTATGTCTTTTACCATGTGTGCAGATTGTGTATTTGAGACAGAGAGAGAGCAGTTATTAGAGCAGCTAGTTCTGCATAGCAGACTGAGTTTTATACCAAAGCTCCAAAGCAATGTGAACTGAAATGCAGAAATACATTGCTATTCATAGTGCTTAGAGGCTTTTGAAAGAAGAAAGAAAGAAAAGAAAGAAAGAAAGCATGCAGTAGTTACGCTTGTTATGTCATTGTTACTGCCGTTATCAGGGGTGATGTGATGTGATTCCAGGTCAAGCTCCAGTCCCAAATACAGAACAGATCACTTCCTAAACATAGCTAATCATCTCCAGACTGCCATACAGTGTGTGTGTCTGTGTGTGGTTAGACTAACTCAACCCAGAGCATCTGAGGCCAGTGGATATTCCCGAAAGATGTCCACTCTCTCTCTCTCTCTCTCCAAACCGTGCCCTTTTGACTTTATTTTAACCCCCTTTTCTCTGTCAGTCCTTTCCTCCACCCTTGCTACTTCACAATGTCCTGGCCTTGTGTGTGTGGACACACCAAAATGTTGTCAATATTTGAATCAGCCAGTCACAGCGGGGGAGATAAATAGGTCTGTCAATATTTAACTTTAAATGGCCAGGCCACACAGGACACAATGAAAAGGAGAAAAGAGTACACAGAAATGAGGGACACATGGAGAAAGAAAAGCCAGTGTACTGCATGCATATAACAGTGGTTCTCAAAGTGGGGTCTGGGGATCCCCAGGGGTCCTTGACAGGGTTTCAGGGGGTCCCCAGCAAAAAGGGGAATAGTTGATTTTCACTATAATTCCATTCATAAGTAACACAAAGACAAAATGTATGACTATTTTGGTCATAGGTTTCATACACTTTCTGTAATAAAACATTTAAAAGCAAAAATCAGAAATCAGATGAGGGACCTTGGGAAAATCTTATCAAATGGGGATCCGTGGTCTGATATGCGTCAGTTTAGAGGTCCTTGATGTCAAAAAGTTTGAGTACCACTGTTCTATAATATAACAGCAGGAAAGGAAAAGGAAGAAACATAAAGTGGAAAATGCTACAAAAAGCAAAAACAGTGAAACAGGGAGAGCTTGCAACTGAGAATATCCAGGAAATGGAATTTGGGAGAAGAAAGAAGAAGGGAGAGGACAGACAGACAAGGGATAAACAGATAGTGGAAAAGATAGAATTTGTTGAGTACCATAGTATACGCTCTGCAGTTGGTGGAAGCTGTGACTCACTGTAGCAGCTAGCTGTTCCAAACCACTATGGATTAAATCAAACCAGAGGTACACACACATGCACACACATATGGAAATGCTCACACACACATAGGTCTCTACATGTATGTGAAAATACACACACACACATACACACACAAATGCACTGTACACCCCGTCGTTTCCATGCAGAACGTCAGCGCAATGTTAATTGTGCCCATATGACTCGTACACACACTGAAAGGAATGCAAGTTAACCAAACCACAAACAAACCACTCTCCCTCTTTCACACACAAACTCTCTCTCTCTCACACACACACACACACACACACAGGAATTATGAAATACAGACAGTATGTACACTATGCAATTAAGTTAGCTTTAACGCCACTTCTTTTTTTGACCAGTAGGTGGCAATATATCAAAGTTGTACAAGTGTGTGTGTGTATAAGTAAGTAAAGTTCCTTTAATATAGCACCTTTCACAGAGCAAGGTCACAAATTGCTTTACAAGAGTAAAATATTAGAAATAACACCATCATATCAGTAAATAGGCAATCTAGTATCAAGTAATAGGCATCAGTAATAGGCAATAACAGACCTTTAGAACACACAAGATTTCACACATTAGACAGTACAAGGTGAGACAAAGGCCCGTGCTCTTTAAAGTCAACAGAGACCACCGAACATACATCTATAGAAAGAGTATTTCACAGTTTGGGAGGCTTTACTTCAAAGGCATGATCACCTTTTGACCCTGACCTGACCCTAGCCAGCACCATGCAGGACCTTAAAATGAATCTTGAACCTGAAGGGAAGCCAGTGTAAAGATGTGTGATATACCTGATGCACAGTAAATTGGCCCAAACTGTGCTGTACCGCTCGTGTTTGTGTGTGTGTGTGTGTGTGTGTGTGTGTGTGTGTGTGTGTGTGTGTGTGTGTGTGTTAATCTTACCCTGTGTCAGTGGTGTGGGCACAGTGACCTGTACTCCATCCAGACTGCAGAGATGACCACAAGGATCCAGGGTCACCACCCCTCCTGTGTGTGATGAGAAAGTAGGGGATAAGTCTAAAGTATTCACTGGTAAAAAATTGAAATGCAAATTGCTACATCATCCCTTACTCAAACATATTTACCTGTTGAAAGATGACTCCTAACTACACTACCAATTTGCCATGCTATATTTATCTTCACTACAAGGCTTTGGACTTAAAGCTTAGCGTAGTAATTATATGGGATGTATCACACAGGAACAAAAACAACATCAAGAGTGTAATCAGTCACTCGCATTCTCCCTGTCTCTTCAAAGGTCATTTTCTGACATTTCAATCTCATATTTATCTTGATGTATAATTTTGTTTGAAACAATTCAAAGATAGTGCCAGCGTCATTTGTTACTGATTCTGTTGATGTCAAAAGGCTTGTTTGTTACTTTCTGAGATACTATTTAGCAAATGTTTTTAAAATACTGTAATCTCTCTTCACTGGCAGATTAATTTTCAGTATGGTCTGTAGCAACAAAATATTTAAGATAATACACAAAACTAAGACTAAAAGCTGTGAGTGCCTTACACACTTAACAGTGTAAGGATGTAACCAATTGTAGTACACGTTTGCCAGTTCTCAAAAGATCAGAGAACGGTGTTAATTCAGAGGCATGCCAATAAAATTGTTATATATAATTAATTTTGTAGAAAGTGAACTGACATCAACCTTCATTGATGATGAGACAGTGCTCTGCCTCAATGCCAGGCCCGTGGATAGTGATATCTTGAGGAATTGGAGCATCTTCTCGGCCTATGCGGGTCACTCCTGGAACAACAAGCAATGTGATCATCAATATATATATATATATATATATATATATATATACACAGTGTGTCAGCTGTTCTGTAAATCTGTCTCTGTGGAAACCTGATTACTAATAGACACCATCTTTAGAAGTAAAACTTCTAAAGAGTACATGTATTTATCTGTTTATGTCTTTTTGAACCATGCGGGTGGTCTGTGAGCTGCACGTTACTTCAGTATTTTGAATTTTAACTGGTTATTCTTCTTAAGTAGACACATTTTGGAGACATAGACCCTCAGTTCTCCTAAAATGGCTTGTACGCATTGTTGGCATTCCTCAATGAAATGGAAGGGCGCTCCCAAGCTGGGATTTTGTGAACGTGTGTGGCAATGTGGTGTGGGTTATGCAGAGATACTTAACAATGTCAAGTATGACATTATATTAAAATATATATGATATAACAATGTGGTATAGTCTACTGTACACTGTTCATAAGTGGCTAAAATCACACTTAGCCTTATTTGACAAACTAACCAGTTTATCTGCAAGTGGACTTGTGGGTTACTACAGTTAGTAATTTGTAATACTGACATAATTTAAAACGTGAATAAATCCATCCATTTAAAAGCTAACACAATTGTTCACTGCACTGTTCATGGCTGAGAGGAGGCAAAACAAAAAGTGTCTGTCCTTTTGCAATGGGAGTATAATGAGAGCTTTGTGATCCACACAAGACATACAACATAAATGTATGTGAGAGTCCCCAGTGTTATACTGAGGACAGATCCTCACTCACATTCAGTGCTTTTAATCTAATATCAGTCAGTTTGTATTAGTATTCCATCTACTATCTGCAGGCTATTTAATTATAATCAGCTTTACAAGCGTGACTCTCACTTTATCATGTTGTAGATCTCTCTATCTTTGCTCATATCTCTTTGCTATCATGTGTTTGGCCAACTAACTGGAATAATAATGAAGCTATGGCACCTGTGGCTTGCTGATCTGATGATTGTATGTGTGTGTGTGTGTGTGTACGAATGAGAGGGGGAGAGTGATTGAGGGAGAAATAGTGCAAGACACCTGTGGATCGCTGATGATAGAGAAACTATAAATAACTATAAATACAAAATGTCACTATAATCATACTGTGTGTGTGTGTGTGTGTTTTTATGCGCACACATACAGTGCATCTTGTTTGCCAATATTTGCAGGATGCAAAAAACAGCATGAACTAATTTGAATCCGACTTTTCTAAGGAATCGTGTGGGTTTCAATCTTTCAGTTTAATGGAATGGCTGCTTTCTCTTTGTTGGAGCAGACCTTGACATGAAACCATGTAGTGTGAGTCATCTCTGTTTGATAGCTGTTTGGGTTGCAGTCTGTTAGCGCAGGGCTGTATGGTTAACTTTGGGTTCATTTTCATCCCCAATGACAATAAAAATAAATGCGGATTTAGTAACTTGTGTAAATATGTGTTTTCAGTCCATGGTGCTGGCTCCTTGTCTTGACTTTTTTGCGACCCAGCACAGAGTATCACTTTCCCCAATCACACTCCCCCCACCTCTCCAGTAACCATGGAAATTAAGCAGTAGGTGGGCGGGAGAGAGCAAAAAGAGGAGAGAAGTAGAGCAAGGAAAGGCAGGGAAACAAAGCAGTGAGGGAGGGGACAGTTAAGGTCTGGTTTCACCACAGGTAAATTACATCCATTTAAAAACTCCATGACCCTGGACATTGGGGACAGAGATGAAGATGGTTACTGTATGAACTGGTAATCCTAACTCATGGAATATATATCTCTATGCTGTAGGTGTGTGTGTGTTACCTTCTTTCAGTGGCAGCAGGGTGATTGCCACACTCAGCCTCCCACTGCCCAGGCTCACCAGATGAGGTGTGGCTGTCTGGACCTTTAGACCCTTCCCCGTGTCAATCAGGTCCAGAGGCGGAGACTACAAGCATCAGTCAAGAGTGGAAAGGTCATTTTCACGATAATCTATTCATCAGGAGTATTTCTTCGTTCTTGTAAGACTAGAAAAACTCTGTCTGCAGAATGATAAATAATTTTGTATTAATTTGGCCTTTGGCCTAATTTGTGTGTGTGTGTGTGTGTGTGTGTGCGCGTGTGTGTGCGTGTGTGTGCGTGTGTGTGCGTGTGTTGTCTCACCTTGGGTTCCGTTGGAGACATCTGATCTGACTCTGGTTGGAACATCATCTCAGAGTTCTTCAGAAAGACGTAGAGAAGGGAAAATCAGCTAAGGCCACACATATATTGCCATATTTATTATGATTGTATTTTATGTTTTATATTAAAATGTATATAATTGTGTTTCAGTATCTTGTATATTTTTATGTGCACTCAGGTCTCCCTTGAAAATTAGATCTTAGTCTCAATGGGATTAAATAAAGGTTATAAACACACTCTAACTGCCTATTCTGATAATGTGTAGTGTATACGAACATCCAGGTACACAGATATTATTTAGATGTAAGCAAACATTAAATACACATGCAAGAGTTGGATCACACCAGTATATAAATGTTGTACACAGCTGCACAAATCATTATGCCCATACGTGGATACGATCAAATACACCCACCTACACGCACACGCACACACACACACACATAAAAAAAAGGAAAAAAAAAACTGTGCATTGCATGGCCAGCTGCTGCCACATGAGAGGAACTCTCCATGTGAAAGTGTTCCAAAGGGAAAATAACACACACACACACACACGCACACACGCACACACACACACACGCGCACACACACACACACACACACACACACACACACACACACACACACACACACACGCGCACACACACACACACACACACACACACACACAATGCTGGTTTGCAGTGGGAAGAACTGGTACAAATGTTCCATGAAAACAGTTCCCATGACTTGTTGGTTATGGTCTGCCATCACAATGCCTGGTGCTTTGAATGTTTGTATGTGTGTTTTTCACCTAACAAATAGCAGAGCCAAATGATACCCATCAGTTGACCTGTATGTCCAAGCCTCATTTTGGTAGTCCCCTGATCTCTTCTCTAGTACAACTGCATTCCCCCCCTCCAGAAGATGAGCTTTCCATTTAGAAGAGTCCATAAATTTTCCTCTCGTGCTACTGGTCAAGTGTCAAGATACGTCATAATCTAAAAGGCAGATTGTGCAGATCACATTGGGGGTTTTTTGCCTTTATTTGATAGTGACCTGTGGTAGATAGGAAACGGGAAGAGAGAGCAGTATGACATGCAATGGCTGGAAGTGAACCAGCAACTGATGCAACCATGCAGCAATGTGGTATGTGCTGTAATAGTTCAGCTACCAAGGTTTTCCAAGGAAATAAACTAATTTTTATCAAGCATCCACCACAGAACAAACCTCAGAATTGCAAAATCCAAACAGTGATGGGGTGTAATACATATTTCAGCCTTTAGGGGCCACTAGTGAGGATTTAGTGTGATGCCTATTCTAATTTTGTATTAGTTGTCCAAGAGAGTGAGAGTTCAAGTCCAAGATAAACAAAACAAAATGGAGTCAAAGTGTTTTACGGGTGGGTATAAGTAGGAAGCCATGAGAAAAGTCTAAAATAGCAGAGCAGGATTAGACTGGCATTAAAGGAAGAGAAGGACAAACTCCAAAGAGGACTGAAAATATAATGAAGATGAAAGGAAAACAAAATCTAAAATGTGTGTGAGTAAACACAGATCCAGTCCCAAGGACAAACCCTGCAGTACCCTAAAATTCAATAAAGAGTCTTACTTCTATTTATGTGTGCATACACACACACACACAAGGCATAAAAAATAGACACACACCCATATGGATGAGTGAAAAGCTTCTCACCAAAACAGCGATGATTACAGCACATGGGAAACCACCCCCACCACATTTCCTTTTCCACCTTCTGCAATCTCCTTCCTCTCTTCCTCTTCTCTCTCCTTGATATACTCATTTTCCTCTTTGTTTTCAATACTTTCCCCCTTCCTCTCTTTCATTTCTTCAGCTGTTTTTCCAACTCCAACCTACTTGTCTTGTCTTCTACCCCCCCTCTCCCTCCTGTCTTTCCTTTCCATGTCTCATCCTCCCTCCTTTTTAATCTCACTTTCCTCTCTTTTCCTTACTTTCCTCCAATTACCAGCAGAGGAAAAGCAAACCAAAGTCAGCTGTATACCATTTCCTCTAATTCAGCACAAACTTCCTCTCTGAGGTCACTTCCTTTGCTGCTTTGACACCCTTATTGTCTTTAGACACACTCACCCCCACACACGCTTGCTATTCTTTGCAATTCAGCCACCCTTGTAACCCCTATGCACCACTAACATCCACAAATAAAGTCACACATCAGCTCTTTTTGTTATCACATGAAGATATAAGACTCCACATTCCACTGATTTTTTTTTTCATCACTGGTGAAGACAAAACAAACACATGGTGTATGATGGCAACATCAGCTGGACAAATGCTAAGGTGCAACCGAGACCAGATGAAACATGCAGATCAATTTCAAATTTCAAAGTTCAAGGGGGCCTGTTTTGAGTATAATGATAAGACTTATTTTTAAACTTTGTTCTCCCACTTCCCTCCTGTACATCCTCTATATCCCACCTCCTTGACTCTCCTCTTCCATCATATATTCACATAGTTTCTCTTTTCTTTACTCCATCAATCCTCCTTGATGTCTCTCTGTCCCTCCTTCTTTCTTTCTCCCTTCCTTCTTTCTTTTTGAGCTGCAGTCTGGGCAGGTCAAGACACGTCTTTAGCCTTGTTGTGCTCCAGTTAAAGCAGAGCAGTGAGGTGTGTCCACCCTCCTTCTAGATTTTGGTATCTTGAGGTGTCTCCACACAATCTCCATTCACTAAATCTGATGCGATCAGGCCCTCTGGACCAGAGAGAGGTCAAGTATGAGATCACTGGATGATATAGGTATTTGCAGGCATAGAGAAGGTTTAAAGAAACTTGTAAACATACAAATAGCATGATATACTTGTGAAGAACTTTGCTGTTATTTCCATAGCCTTTAAAGCTGCTCTAATAAAAAAATTCAATGTTGTAATATTGATGACAGATGAAATGAATGTATAATGTGAAAGCAGGTTAAAAGACATAAAGCCACACACCAATCATGCCAATGAATTAAGTAACAATTTAGCATTCTCATTTTTGAGATAATGATATTGTTGCATATGATTACTCAACACAGGAAAGAGGTGTTAGCATCGAGGATAAGAACTACCCAAATACACAAAAATCCATGTGACATCTGTTAAAATTTACAGAGCTTCTTTTTGCCAATTCCACTACAGCTACAATGGAGTTTGATGGCAAAATATTTTATCATCTATGTGAATAATTAGAATCTGTTTTTACTGTCAGCCTAGACACAAAGAGCAAGGATGTCTTTCAAGTTTGCAATTTGGTTCTGATGTTCAACAATCAAACTAAATACAAGAGCAACTCTTTACTTAACAGTAAAACATTCTCTAGCACCTTTGTGGGAGGACATTTTCTGTCACAACGCAATCTGAGAGATATAGGCATTCTTGTAAATATAGTTAATCAATGAGTAACATGTGAGGCAGACTGAGGGAAAGTGAACTTCAAAATGTCATCATAAACTAACTCCTTGAATGGAATGAATGCTTTCCAAGGTAATTTTTTCCTTTTAAGGGAAAGTTGACCAATGGGACTGCATCCTAACCAAGCAGCCCTGACCTACTTTTAATACTAACTTTAATCCTGAATCTGGTGTACACCTGAACTAGCCCTTTAAATGACAGATCAGCTAAAACAACATCATAAATGTTTTTAAAATCACAAGGACACAAATACATGAAGGTGCACGCACACACAATCTCTCTTTGATCCCATCTGTAGAACAGCTGAGTCTCCCCAAAACGATCAGTTTGCCTTGTATCTAGAGACAGAGATGGATTGGAGACACAGAGAATATAGGGTGAGTGAAAAAGAGAGAGTGATGGAAGATAGAGAGAGGAGTCATAAAACCAGAAGGAATGACACAGCATTCTCAGACTGTTTCATCTCATCCTTTTATTTTCTTCATCCCCTGCTTTCATCCCTCTGTCGAATCCCTCCTCTTTTTCTATTTCCTCTACATCTGTTTTTTCTTTCTTTCTGTTTCAATTACCTTCTGCGTTATTGTTGCAGTCTGTTTCTGTTGCAGTCCGCATTCTCATGGCCACATCTCGGGACAAAATCCAATTGTTGTTAATGTCAGTGAGTTGGAACAGATTTTTTAGTGCACAGGGAAGGTTAAGTTATTTGTGTGTGTGTGTTTCTTTTATACAACAAAAAATCTAAAGCAGTAAGCTGATGAATTTGGAAAATGTCATTTTCTTCACTTCTACAAATTACTATTTTACTGTTAGCTCTTGGGTTAAAGCTTCAATATGGCAGATTTCCAGATAAAAATAATCCTGTTATTTGCAATGCTTGAAATAATGCTCAAGCTATTGTGGTTACTTTGGAGTTGGGAACTGAGTTTGGCCACTAAGATAAGGGTATCAACAACAACAGCAGCTACATCAGAAAGCACAGAAGATTGCAACATGCAACAGACCTTCAGTATCATTAGGACTGTTCTTTACTACGTTTAAAGCAGATCTTCAATGTTGGCCATGAAGGCAGGCATCTCCTCAAGGTGATGGTTATGGACTGTGCTATAAACCTGACATTCTAATGGAGATGAGGGTGTGATTGATGATACATTTAGCGCTAGTCATGACTGTTGAACTGTCTGTAGTCTTGCTACAGAAACATTGGTCTGGTTTAATCAGCAAAAGACAACAGAGCACTGTATGAATTCCAGGCTCTGAAGAGAGCACATCAGTCTGGTCAACGTCTTTGCATACCCTTTTCTAGGCTACATGACAGACTGGGATTGTTACATCTACCTGAATATGTTACGATTGTTGACACAAAAAGTTGCATTAAATTGTAGAAACATTTCTATTTCTAATTCTGTTTGCATCTGTTTCCATTTTTTGCAACATGGCCAGCTCCTAATGAAATGACTCTGTGGGTGTTACATAATCAGTGACTTCCAAAATGCTGGTTTTGAAAATGTTTTCCAAAACCAACCAAAAGTATAAATTATGTTCATGTGCTTAACATCTGTCTATTGTATAGTGTTCATGTGCCTGTTTGAGTTTGGGTGTCACATACAGTATGCATGTCAGCATTCATGCTTGATTAACCAGTCATTCCATTTCCCAAACTGTTCAGATTAACACTATGCTCTTTAAAATGTGACTAAATGGAGTCACTTGTTCATCACAGGATCTCATTTCCCTTTGTGTTTGTCTCTTTCTTTTCATTTATATGAAGTCAAAACGTCTTCTTCTTTCTTCTCATCTCTGTCCATTTATATCTGAATACCTGCATCTTATTTTAAAACTCTTTCCCACATGATTTCCTCTCTCGCTCTCTTGAGGTGTTTAATCTGTTATTTAAGCATTAAATGCTGTATCTCTGCCCGTTTTTTCTGCTTTGCCTAGTTTCACTCCTCTCTCCGTCTTTATCTCTCTCTTTCTCCATCCCTCTGTCTCTCACTAACATCCCCTCCCCTTACATTCCAGCGTTACCCTCTCCTCCTCCCACCTGACAAAGCCAGCATTGTATCACAGATGCTGTTTAATATGGAGTCCCTCTCTCCCTCTCTGTCCCTCATATAGACAAACCCATAGGGCTAAATGAGGTTATATTCCTCCCTTCTCTTCACTACACTCTATAGTGTCTTCAACAAAACTTGAATCAGTGTAATGTATGTCTAGCCAAGCACATACACCATCACACGCACCATAGACATCAGCATTCCCACACTAATGCATGCAGGCCATCCTTCTGACTTTTCATCTCTGCCACTGGTCCATATAGGAAACTAGATTTATTTAATCTTGTGTATTTTTTGTGTCTTTGATTGTGTGTGTGTTTGTTTCCGTGCATGTGTGTGTTTTGGTGAGAAGCCTGCAAGCTGATTAACACAACTTGACCTTGAGCTCCTGCTAAAACACAGCAAACATCCACCAGCATTGTTCTCCAACTAAAACTTTCTCACACTCCTATTAGTTTTTTTTTTCATTTACCGAAATGCAAGATTCCTCACAGGAAAGAATGTCCATTGTTATTGCAGCTGACTCAACGTTGGAGGAAATCTAAGTTGAATTTCTATTGAGGATGTGTGTGTGTCTTTGGAAAAGCCCAGATTACCTTTGCTGCCATATGCGAGGGATCAACTGATGTTTGGGTTTCTGAGGGGCCGGACATGACAGAGAGACAAGGAGGGACAGTGAACTGGTAGAGGGAGCCATATTAGTAACATAGCTTGCAGGGTGAAATGAACTGTGACAGCTGAGAAGAAAACAGGACGGCAGAAAGATGGACTTTGAGATAACAAGAAAAGCAAACTGAGTGTGTGTGGGAGAGACCAGGGGACAAAAGAAAAGGAAATAGATAAGAGCACAGACTAAAGATTCCAGAGATGAAAGAAAAGGGATTAATGGGGGACCAAAAACGTTTTGACAAGTTGCACCACTGCCCTACAAATGAAATGTGATCCTATACTGCACAATCTAAGCATTTAAATCAACATTACAGACACCTTTATGCACTACAAACCTTCTTTTTTTTAGTTTAAAAAAAATCATATATATGGTAATCTAGTAGTTGATAACAGTTTAGATATGTTCCTCTGATGGCAGTTTGTAATACTCTCTATGTTAAGGTTTCACTATTCTAACAATATTAAAGACACATTATGTGTTGCTATTTGGGTATTGTGCAGTGGTTGGACCCACCGAAGACAAATCCACAAACTAATAATCACATTAGGATACTGAACCAGAATATGCAGTATACAACTTGTTTCCGCATAACTGACAGGACCAACTCCACATGTATTATTATTATTATTATTATTTATTCACTCAAATAAGATGCCAGATCCATTTAGATGCACAGCACCTGATTTATTGCCACACTTTTACACATTTACATACCACAGACCTGCATACTCTTCATCCATACTTCCAATCTGAGATGTTAAAGATCTGGAATAAGGCTAACATTTCTGATGTTGCCTCTTAGTCTGGTTTCTTAAATGTGTTGGTTGATTTCCAAGTTCTAGGCCTGATGATTGGGGAAGCAACATGTTGTGCTTCAATGAACTCACAAGAACTATAGAGTGTGGATTCCTCATCTGAGTCATGGAATAATTTAGGTGTACTAGCTTGTGCCATGTACTGAAGATATTCTCTATGTTTGTGTCAAATGAGGGATGAGGCTTGCTCTTATTGATGCACCAATATCCTACATCCCATTCATAATGAGTTAAAACACTGCTCTGATTTGTTACACGCCTTATGATATCCCTGTGGTACTCACTACTGACCATGGAGGTATTTTTTAACAGAGGCCAATGCACATACATATATACATAATAATGTAAATTAATATAAAAGTATTTTAAAATCTGTAATTTTCTATTATTCTATGTGTCTTTATTTTGTCTTTTATCTTCAAAGGACTCACTTAGGCCCACACCTCTGGTTCTATGGTGGGGACTTAGGTAGTTAAGAAACAAACAAAGATTTCTCTGTATTTCATTTACTGAGCAAAATCTGGAAATAAAGTCGGATAAGATTTAGCTTATCATTAATCACTTCAGAAACAAACCCTGTAAAGAACTCCCTCAGCTGTGGATTAAATATTAGTGGCTGTTGAAATGAAAGAGTTAAATTAACTTCCGAATTGAGAAACACACGTATGCCAATTCTGTACATTTTCCCATATACAAGCGCGCTTACCATTACCGAAGCAGGACTGGCCACTTCTGTCATCGTGCAGGAAAGTACGCAATAACGCAGCTGCTCCAAGATCCACAGTATTGTGGCCTGACAGAACTCTCGGGAATAATCTGTCACTTCTCCCCCTGTTGTGATTACAGTCTCTTTCTTGACAGCGAATACATGCCATGTGCAGCACGGACAACCTATGGATGTCTAGGAAAGACGTTAAATCCTCTGTCACATTCACACGCACACATTCCAAACTCACACAAACGTAAAAAGCCGGCAGCCTCAGCCAATTACGACGTGTGGAGGAATGGAGCAACAGCTGGAAGTGGAGCTAGAGAGGGAAGAAGGGGAGGGAGTCTCTCTCTCTCTAACACACCGAGACGCACACACACACACACACACACACACACAGAGAGCATAATGTGCAGGTGTTAACAGACCACCTACACTTGACCTCTCATTCTCACTGGCTCAAAGAGAGAAGCCTTTAGGCTGAAAAAGAGTAGGAGAAAAGGGGGAGAGGAGGAGAAAAGAGAGAGACACAGAGAGAGAGAGAACCATTCTTTAAGTCCTACTTGGAAGCCATGATAAGAGACCATGATAAGAAACATGTTTGGCTAATGATATTACAACAGGAATGCAGTCTAGTCTCCCTTCACAGGACTCCAGTCCTAATGGTAGGTTTTGACTTATTTAGTCTATGGAGAAACATCCAGACTGCTGCACAAACAAACTGGCACAACTCACATAAAACAGCAGGCACTTGGATTCAGTGATAAAGGTTAATAGAATTTAAGCATGTACCTACCCAAGCAAAAAACCCCAACAACTATAAAATACACGTCCCGCCACTACAAACATGACAGGTAAGGTGTCTGGATTGTCAAGGATTATAATGGAGATATAAAAAATGAATGAAATGAACAGTCACTTTATAATTTTGTAATTTCTAGAATTAACACTTTAACATTTTTGTAAAACTCATGTGGCTTTCAGTTCCATCACACATTGCCTTTATATTGCTATATTACATGAGGAGCTATCTTTATAATTATTAAATCCCATTGGGGTGGCTGTAGAGCGATGATCGCCCACTGATTGGTGATTCCATCCTCCAGTCTGCATTTCAAAGTGTCCTTTGATATGCAAAGTGTCAAAGATTCTGAACCCCACCGCTGTGTGTGAATGATTAGTTTCTGTTTCTGATGAGTAGTTGCATGGTATGTAGTGTAAAGTGCGAGACAAGAAAGGCGCTATACAAGAAAAGTCCATTTACTATATGCCTACCTCAGAGGTACAAGATAGACCCAAAGTGAAGGTATCTCTGAAAAGAACATTTGCTCAAGAGAACGTGCAGTTGATGCACGCACTGTTTCAACAAAATTGTAGTTTTTAAAAAAAAAACTTACAGAAAACATGTTTCTCCATGAAAACACATATTGGAGTAGTTCTTGTAAAACATGTGCTTTAAAAGCTCATTTATCCTTAAAAATGGTCTATCTAATGCTGCATATGGTGACTTGTGGGTATCCATAAGCAGCAGTCAGCTCTTGACAAAAGTTATGTGCACCATCTGAAAAATCTCAGCTACATGTACTGTCATGCATCAGTCTGAAGACATCATGGAGGCAGGATGCCAGCAGCTCTGTATCAGAGGGAGGTCACTTTATTATGTTTATGCATTCTCCACAATTCATAACAGAGGTTTCATAAAACAACAACACACATTATGCAGAACTATCATACAAACTAAGACATGCAGAGTTTTGTTTAGGCTATGCACACGGACCCCAACTAAAGCTCAATGCATGGTGTCTTCTTATGGCTGGAAAATGGTAACTGTAGTCTTGAAAATGGTCCGCTGGTTAGGACTCAGGCCAAGGAAGGTTTGCGTATACACACACACAAAAGCACATGCACACACATGCATATCCATGGCAGCAGGATTGTCTTATCTTTTGGGCACTGGGAGGATCTCTGTGTGGACAAACAGGAAGAGAGCTTGTGCACCCAGCCCTGCTTCACTTTCTCCACTGCTCCCCAGCTCTCCATGTTTAGATGTCTGCTCATCAAGAGAGAGTCAGAAGAGGAGTGCATTTACTCAAGTATTAAGAACAATTTTGATGTACTTGTACTTTACTTGAGTATTTCTATTTTAAACTTTATGCGTCTGTTACATTACATTTCGGAGGAAAATGTTTTTTTTTACTCCACTACATTTACAGCTTTGGTCACTACTTTAAATTTTATACAGAAAATCTACATTAAGTTTCTAAAAGGGTTGAACTGACAAATGATAATTTAAAGTATGGCAGTTAAAATGAGCTCCAAATAGTAATGTTGTAGTAATGATAATCAGATATACTGTTGCTTTTAACTAAGTGAAATGATGAATGCGGGATGTTCACTTGTAAAAAAAAGTATATTGTTTTTTGCAGTGAGATCTTGGTAATTTTACTTAAAGCCCCCCTCCAGTGTATTTTGACATTTGAGGAGTCACTTCCTTACAATGTTGATTACCCACATAGTTGGTGAAATATTTTTTGACAAATAGCTTAATTTTGTGCTCAAAGTTGCAAAAGTTGCTTAGTTGTTAAAACGGGGTTGTGACGTATGACTATAGTAATTCCATAAGTGATACGTAATTCTCCAAGTTTGCGCAGGCACACTGTCATGCCTTGTTAAAAAACTGTGTAAAAAAGTCAGAGCATCAAACATATAAACATCGTTGTGAGCTAGTTAACCAAATTATCATGTAATTTACTTAGAACTTACAGTAGGTATGTCTCTCTGTGTCTGATTGTTGGTTTGTCTTTCTAGCTAAGTTAACTAACTTGTAGTTAGCCAGACAGAGGTTCTTCATTTTATTTTTTAGTTTCCTCCTCTTGGTTTAGTGTGCTGTTCATTTTCATTATGGCATTTGTGCGTGTGGTGTTGGAGGACAGATGACAGAAAACGCGTCGCACTTTCACCTGCCACTTTCTTATATACAGTCTGCAACATGCATTTTACTGACGCCCGTTTTACCAATGCATCGGCAGAGGCAATGGTATCAGAAGTCTTTACATACAGTTCAACAGAGTAATAGACCCCCCACACCCCCGTGGTAAAGTAAGCGCACCATAAAACGTAGTGGGAGTTATCATGTGCAGTGCGTGACAAGACCATCAACTGTATGATTGATAACAGCTGACCCTATTAACCACACCCCCATTCTCTGTTTGAGAAAGTACGTTCACCAAAAACGGCAGTTAAAACTGGCTGGAGGGTGCTTTAAGTAAAAGATCCAAAAACTTCCACCACTGGGCCAGGCCCATAGTGGAATAAGCTTATTGGAAAAATGAATGCTGTCCAGGCTATGACACATATGTTTTTGTCATTACTACATCTATGGAAATTTCTGAAATTTGCCTCCATATGGCAACATGTCATGTGGGCTTTTTGCTGATTTTAGGTCTGGACTCAACATTTACAGATGCATCTTTGGAGCCAAAAGCCCCAACAAAGAGAACAGCTAAATGTTAGCAGGATAAGCCTCCTGGAAAATAGTCTTGCAGTTTCTTTTAACTTTCTTTCTTGTCATGTGTTTCCAGAAGCTACAAAGCTATTATCCCTCCATGGTTGCTTGCTAGCATGAGAGCTGCTAAGCATTCCCAGTGACATCACCCCAGAGCCTGTGGGTTTGAGGGGGCCGCCGAATGTTTGACAGAATTCCTGAGTGAATTCCAGAACTCAACAGCGATGTTAGGAGACCCTGCTGTGAGAAATGCAGTCTCATTCAGACAAATCCTGCATCTTACTTTTTAAAAAGGTTTTCAAAGGCTTTCAAAGGTTTTCACTTTACTCTTACTTCTGGGTTTGCTACAAGAAAAGGTTGTGAAACAGTGTGTGGGTAAAACTATTTAACCCACATGCATTTAATAACTTCTTAACGACAGATAATTTGATGACAGTGACGCAGTTTGTGGCTCAAGTGTAAGAGAGGTGCGTTTTTATCTGTTTGCAGTGGTCTGGTGCAGTGCCTCTACATGTTTTGTCATGTCTTTTTCTTTCTTTACTCACCCCCCATTCTGTCAGAGGTCAGGTAGTAATAGGAAACAGTGTTATTTGTTTTTACAGCTGGTTCATTACATTAATGACCTGCTCGACTCTGGTCACTGACATTACCTACACCACAGACATAGCACTGGATAATGAACTTAAACTTGGTTTACTCACCAGTGTATTTGCAGAAACGCTTATAGGCTGACGTAAATGGCTGTCCAAGAATAGTTGCACATCTTTATTTAACAGAAGTTTAAACACAGTGCAACCAAACACAAGTGTGATGATTTTTCTGCTACTGAAATGCAAAAAAAATCAACTTATTAAAGACTGGAAACAAAATGTGTTTGGCTGATGCAGCTAAGTGAAATCTGCCTCTGATTTATGTGGCAAAATATTACTATAACTTGTGGTGCGGATGGAGAGGGGAGTGGCGTGTTGAATTTAGGGAGAGAGAAATTACATCCTTACATAATGGGATATAAAGGATGGAAAAAACAAGTGTAGTTGCAGACTCAGTTGGACCGTGGTGCCTAACAGGAGCAAAAATCGTTTTGGAGACGTGTGTGTCAATGTTTGCTCCACTTTGGGCAGAGAATGTTTGTGGAATAACAGAATCTTGACTTGCAAATACAGTTTTATTTCTTTAGGACTCTATTAACTCTATTAATGTGGCAGGTCATGCTTGAGTTGTCATCTTCTCCTTCGAAACCTGGGAAGCCAACAGGGATACAGAGGGGTGAGAGAGAGAGAGAGAGAGAGAGAGAGAGAGAGAGAGAGAGAAAGAGGACCGATCCAAACAACAAAGGAATGCCCTCCATCAGTCGAAGCTGCTGTTCTCAGCTCTTCCACTTGCCTGCCGTGGTATGTGTAATTACTCTACAATTAAAGTGCCTGTGCGTCTCTGTGTGTTGGTGTGTGTGCGCCTCGCGGCCACACTCATCCATGTCAACAATGTGGCCTTAACAGAACAGGCAATTTTTACACAAGTGACTCAGGGAGTAAAGGGCAGAGTTGTTATTAAAAGAAAGCATTCCAGTTAGATAATACTGCTGCAGAAGGAAAGAAACAGCTGTTCAGATAACTCTCTCTGCCTCCTCCATTTTCTATTATTCCAGCTGAAAGATCTCTTTCGTTCTTCTCCGCTCTCTAACTGCCTCTGCTTTCTAAATCCCTTTCGTCTTCTTCCTCAGTCTCTCTCTCCTCCTCTCTTTCCTTACTCTGACCACAGGAATGCAGGACGACTGTCGCCGCAGTACTGTCTATGTCATGCATAGTAATCACCAGGCCCACAAGGCACACACACAAACACCGTAACACACATTGACGCAGATACACACACAAAACACTTCAGACAAAAAAATTCTTTGGCCATTTCATTTCTACATGTAGTACACAGGGTCTGTTTTCTTTTTATTTCTATTTCTGCATGTGTAGTTAAAAAATGGAAGTGAAAAAATACTATAAACAAAAACAATTATAGATGTGTATACAGTATCTTACACCCCACACATTTTTGTAAATATTATATATATATTATTATTATTATATCTTTTCATGTGACAGCACTGAAGAAATGACATTTAGCTACAATGTAAAATAGTGAGTGTACAGCTTGTATAACAGTGTAAATTTGCTGTCCCCTCAAAATAATACATCACCCAGCTATTTATGTTGGCAACAAAAGTGAGTACACCCCTAAGTGAAAATGTCCAAATTGGGCCCAAAGTGTCAATATTTTGTGTGGCCACCATTATTTACCAGCACTGCCATAACCCTCTTGGGGATGGAGTTCACCAGAGCTTCACAGGTTGCCACTGAAGTCCTCTTCCACTCCTCCACAACGACATCAGCTGGTGGATGTCAGAGACTTTGCGCTCCTCCACCTTCTATTTGAGGATGCCCCACAATTGCTCAATAGGGTTTAGGTCTGGAGACATGCTTGGCCAGTCCATCACCTTCACCCTCACTGCAAGGCAGTGGTCGTCTTGGAGGTGTGTTTTGGGTCGTTATCATGTTTGAATATTGTACTGTGTCTCTGAAGGGAGGGGATCATGCTCTGGTTCAGTATGTCGTTCAGTATGTATGTTGGCATTCACGGTTCCCTCAGTGAACTGTAGCTCCCCAGTGCCGGCAGCACTCATGCAGACCCAGAACATGACACTCCCACCACCATGCTTGACTGTAGGCAAGACACACTTGTCTTTGTACTCTTCACCTGGTTGCCGCCGAACACACTTGACACCATCTGAGCCATATAAATTTATCTTGGTTTCATCTGACCACATGACATGATTCCAGTAACCCATGTCCTTAGTCTGCTTGTCTTCAGCAAACTTTGATCTTTAGAAGACGCTTCCTTCTGGGACAACAGCCATGCAGACCAATTTGATGGAGTGTGCCGCGTATGGTCTGAGCACTGACAGGCTGACCCCCCACCCCTTCAACCTCTGCAGCAATGCTGGCAGCACTCACACATCTATTTCCCAAAGACATCCTCTGGATATGACGATGAGCACGTGCACTCAACTTCTTTGGTCGACCATGGCGAGGCCTGTTCTGAGTAGAACCTGTCCTGTTGAACCACTGTATGGTCTTGGCCACCATGTTGCAACTCAGTTTAAGGTTCTTAGCAATCTTCTTATAGCCTAGGCCATCTTTATGTAGAGCAACCATTCTTTTTTTTCAGATCCTCAGAGAGTTCTTTGTCATGAGGTGCCATGTTGAACTTCCAGTGACCAGTATGAGGGAGTGTGAAAGATATAACACCAAATTTCACACTCGTGCTCCCCAGTCACACCTGAGACCTTGTAACAATAATGAGTCACATGACACCGGGGAGGGAAAATGGAGAAGTGGGCCCAGTTTGGCCATTTTCACTTAGGGATGTACTCACTTTTGTTGCTAGCCGTTTAGACATTAATGGCTAAGTGACGTGTTATTTTGAGGGGACAGCAAATTTACACTATATACAAGCTGTACACTCACTACTGTACATTGTTACAAAGTGTCTTTTCTTCAGTGTTGTCACATGAAAAGATATAATCAAATATTCACAAAAATGTGAGGGGTGTACTCACTCTTGTGAGATACTGTATGTGTGGATACACGTGTTTAATGTTAATTCTGGCACAGGTTCCACACATATATGGCTTTCCTTCTACAATTCCCCCCCAAAAGGTGATACTATTTGCATCTCTAGTTAAACTATACCGTCCAAATATAAGTACTGAGACAGCGTTGGCACATTGGGCTCCCCTTTCACAATGCGTGACTTTAACATAGAAACAAAAATACTCAAAAAAACTGCAGCCCGTACTTTCCCCTTCCCCTTCATTTCAATATTAGAAAAAGTACATAATTAAAAACCCAACTTTAGCTCACTAGCTAGTGTTTGCAATTATTAGTGAGTTGAAAATGCAAAGTAAACTAATTCCATTGCCATTGTGTCGAGCGTTTAACAAAATATTTCAGTAGTCTTAGTAGTCTGTAAACCAAATATATGTCCCAATCACTTTTCATTCAAGTACCTAGTATGATGTCGGTACCTTAAACACTTACAGTGCTTAAATACATACAGTGTTAAAAAGTGTGTGATCCTTGATTACACTACAATTTGAAACAAAATCTGTGATGTGATCAGAACAAATTTAACCCAAAAGCAACAGGATGGACACATGTCCAGTTTTCCCCCAAAAGGGAATGTAGGAAAAGAAATTTAGAAATGAAGCCAGAGCTGCGATATGACTGATTTGGTCAACCCACTGGGTATGCCCTGTGTTCTGTGATCTGAGCACCAGATTCTTTCCCTCTTTTGGACATTTTGAATGATACTGGGGCTGAGAGAGTCAGCTGCAACCAAAACTGTTTTACGTCCTATGTATCTTACTGCTGGAGGAAGTGGAGGAAGCCTTATCAGCTAAAGAAATAGTTATTTGCTAGATAACAATCAAATTTTCTTATTAAAGTCACTAATTTAATCAAATACATTATTATTAAAAACTAACTTCATAGAGTGATTTTACAAACCAAGTCCCAGGACTCCAGCATTATGCATGAAATATTATCCAACAATGGTGGAAGAATCTGCAATCCGACTTCCAGCCTCCGTCCCACTGTGAGTTAGCACACATTTGTCCTGTTGTGCAAACATGTGTTATCTTGGTTTGCAGTCCTGCTCAGACAACAGCAGGTTGTTGAGTTTGATTACAATGTTGGCAAAGTCAGTGAGCTCCACAAAGTCAGAGGTGATGATGTTGACCCCGTCCACCCCTGGCCTCTGAGCCTCAACCCAGGACATGATGGCGGGCAGGTTTCTGGAGCCACAAAAGAAGAACCATTATATTAGAAGGCAAACAACTGCACCAATTTTTGTGTTACAGCGAATATCCTGTCAGTTGAATTTCAATTTAAACTGATTCCCAGACCTTGCAAGCATGCTCTGAATATCCAGGGCCAAGTTTCTGTCTCTGTATGTTTTATAGTTATGCCAAACTTTAATCAGTTGTTCCTTAGCTGAATGTCTAGAAAATTTGTTGATAAGGGTTTGAGATAAATTATGTGGGAGAAACTGTACATGGTGGAAAAAAACGGTAAAGGGAGTTATGTTTGTATCTGTGTCTGTTAGTAAGAGTCTACTTTGCTACTATTGTTCCAATGCCATTGCTTTGCATTCAAACACTTTCTGTTTTGGTTCCTGGCTGGCCGAAACGCACACACACACAAACGCCATGACTCTGTAGCTGTATCACTTCTAACACCCTTAAATTCTCCACTATGCTTGAGCCGCCAGCAGAACAAAACCAGGAAGTCAGAATGTTTATCAAGCAGTGATAAACAATCCCATTTCCTTGGAAGTACAAAATTAGGCCACCTCCTGTCTCGCCACAGCGTTCAGGAGTGTTATATATCCCAGCACCAGTGGCTGTTTCTCTCACATGTAGGGTATGGTGGGTATGTACTCTAAGTCCACTTATACTTGGCTCAGCAAGCTAGATGACTGCTAAAGTTTGTGCAAATAATTTAGTCCTTCCTTAGGAAATAAGATCTCTTATCTGAGAGATGAAATGTGTTTCTATTTGATCTTCTATAGTTTGGAAATGGATTAGTAGGATTATAGCTTATCCTCCTATAGTGAATTATATACTGAAATAAACCAGTGAAATGACTATTGATGATGAATATAACAGATAAGCCAAAAATAAAGATGCTTAGAGTTTTTATAGAGGTATAGTCGATCTGTTATGTTATGCAGATGAAACACAGTCATCCACACATCGTTGTAGAGAGTATGAGGTCTTAGAGGCATAACTTGTGTTATTAATTTTGTCACACAACGGTCAGCATTGTAAAGTGATATCATGTCACGTCACTATGGGCTTTATTTAAATGTAATCGTGCTAGTTCAACGACAAGTGAAAAATTGTATGTAGTATAGCTGCAACTAAGGTGCAAAAGAGCTGGCTTAAGTGGAATATAAATCGGAGGGCGCAGTGATTATTCTACACTCTCAGCCAGTAACATCACTGGTCTCATTCCTGAGCCAATCACAGGGAAGCTTGACAACAATAGCTCAAAATATTTTCTTCTTTCAGGGGTCTTTGCAATGCTGACAAACCTCTTTTTTGCTGGCAATTACAACATTTACTGCCCTCTACTGGCCACAGATTAAAGTACTGTAAACACATGGAGATGAGCATAAGAGAAGAGGGCAAGGTTCAAAAGATGCATGAGCAGATACACACTCACGCACAGGCTGGATTCCTAAATCTTAGTGTTTCAAAGCAAGTTATATTTTAAAGTGATGTGATCGAAACCACCAAATCATCACTACGAGATCACAGACTAGATCAGAATAGATCCAGGTCCTTTAGTCTGTTTTCTCTGTTAAAATAAAGTTATAATATAATAAAATATCCACAATATTCCACCACACCTCCCCGAGACACAGCCTCCTAAAAACACCCAACTTTGTCACTGACCTCTCCACCAGGTAGGTGCGTAGCCCCCAGACCAAGCCCTTGGCCACGGTGTTAACCCTGGGTGTGAGGATGGCCTGAGACACGTGGAAGGAGCCCTGCTTGGCTCTTTCCTTCAGTGTAGTTTCCAGGAACTAGACAGGAGAATGTCAAACACAACCAATCTAATTTAAGTTACCCTATAATTAGAGACATAGCTTGTGTAATTTAATGTCTCAAAAGGAAAAAATAAATAAACTTCATTAAAATACTGAGGAAATAAACAGGGAGCAGGTGTGCTGTTGAGTTTAGCATGGAAAGAGGAAGATGAAGAGGAAAGGAGTTGAAGGAGGAGAGGAAACAAAATGCAGTGGTGAACTTAAGAGTAAAATTTTCTATTATAACAAAGAAAGTCAAAGGAATGATAAACTGCTTATTTCTTTAGGTTGAATAAAAATAGTGAATCGATATCTGTATTGATTTTGCACTTAATGAAATAAAATAAACGTGTATACTGATAGGCCTCTGTGCTGGTGAGTCGTTCTCTCAGCCTGGATGTTGTTTTCTGACCTGTATGAGCTTGTTGGGCTGGGTGGTGTTTGCCCATGGGGCAGGGATCTTGTTGCCAGGCCACATGACAGAGATGCCCTGTCCTGATGGATGGTGGTAGAAAACAAGCACCTGAGGGGAAAGATCAGAATCAGAATTGATGCCAAAAATGATGATGAGTAGATACCTTTAAAAGACCGCACAAATGCTGCTCAAATTACATTAATGTTGTTAATGAGGAAAAAGTCCCTTGTTAAAGTAAATATCAGGTCATGAGAATGATTTTAGCCCAGTATTTGCAGTAATATATACACATTTTTACAGTGTTGTATAATTGGAAACTCAGCTGTACTTTATGTGTACTTGACAGAAAACTCATCTTGTCTTTTCCAATGCCACTTAGAACAAGAAAGATAGTTATAGGTTGCCCTTCACAGCTGGTAATTCAGCAGATCTCTCCTCTTCCACTCTTACTCTTTACTGTTCCTCTCCTGTTTGCTCTGCACTCCCTCTCTCCCCTTCCCCTTTGCCAACTAAGCCAGTCACAGATTAGGGTCATAGAAACAGGAGTTCAGCTGATAGTATTTGAATGACACACACATGCACTTAGAACCATGCAGACATAACATTAAGATGCACATGGAGCTTGTCATGTCATATATGTCCACAATGTGTATGTATTAAAGTAGGATGAAGAAAGAACTAAACTAAGAGTAAGTGTGAGATGAGGAAATCAAGGAGTGATAGGAAATGTGAAAGAATGGTGGAGATTGAAAAGCGGGTGGGGTTAGTTTGAGATAAGTGGAGCAAAGAGGGAGACATGTAGGGAAGCTGGAGGAGGCAGAGAAATGGAAAGAGAGTGTGAAGAAAGGATCAAAGCTAAATACCATGAAAGAAGGATCGGTGGAACAAGCGTTAATGGGATGACGCTCACCACTAATTCCTGTCCAGCAGAGTCACAGGTGGCAGGGATTACCTCACACAGGGGTTGAGTGGGCCGTCCAATAAACGCACACCTTTTACTTGTACATGTATATGTATGTGCACATATGTGGCATGCATTCCCTCACATATGCAGGTGCACATAAACACAATCAGTAGAGTACCTTTAAGTGCCTAGACGCTGATGCAAATCTTCCATCTCCTACACTAGACTTGCTAGGTCAGATGGAAAGAGATGAAAATAGCTTTCTATGTTACGATTAATAAAATTTAAATGGGCTGAGTTCACTGGTGTTCCAATACAAAAAGACCTTAAGCAATGCTGCACGTCCATTTTCACTGATGCATCCTGATCCCACCTGGTATTTCTTTTCCCAGAGGTAGTCCAGAGTGATGCTCTCCACTGCACAGTGTTTACAAAGCTTGCTGCCAAACACTTCCTGGAGCATGTTGATGAGGTACACATGATGCTCTGCGTCCATCTCATAGTAGTGGTTAAAGTCTAGTAACACTACCTAAATCAATAAAACATCAAAATAACCAGTCAGTAGGTCAAATCTATAGATCTATGGTCATGCTTTTGTATCTGTGCAAAATCCAATTAAAAGTGCTTCTCACCTCTTTCCTGTGCCTGCTTAAGAAGGAGTTAATTTCTAACAAGCCATCCCGCACCTTGTGGGAGTGAGTGAAAGGATGGATATCACTATCAACTATACAGGCTTAATATTTTACAGTCCATCTAATGACACACTACTTGTAGCAAAACACTGTATCATGTATGGGATGAGCACATGTCCGCATGACCCATTTCAGGAGAGGGATGTTTACAACTAAACTCGCAACCTTGGATCCCTGTTCCTGGATATCAGTCCCACTACAAACAACATCAGCTGGAAACTAGAACAAAATGAGTGACAGCATTACTGCTCATGCTGTTAAATGAGACAAAACAAAGGAGAATCGCATGAATAAGCTGAACCATTTGCAGCAATATTCAAATGTGATCATTAGAGGACTGGGGCCATCTGATCAAGAAACTTACTACACTATTGGAATGTGACAGATTTTAGGGGTTAAACACAATAAGAAAGCACGAGTAGGCAGGCACAGTAGCCACAATGATAAGCATTTAAATGTCAGTAAACTACACCACTGCTCACCTTGTGGCCAAACAGGCCATGGATAAAGTAGATCTCATTTCCAGGCTCCCCTGGTTTGGAGGAGACCCTGAGATCAAAGTAGCGGATTCCTGCATCCAGCTGCTCTCTAAATGTCAGATTCTAGGAATACAGACATGATATATTACAATATTACAACTGGCTACAAAACCCAACACATCTGTTATGTTGTAAAATGAACTGACTTTCAAAATCTGCCCAGAATATGTCACTTTATATGTCAACTGTAAGATGCCAGTCTCCCCATATGGTTGGATACCTGGGTCATGGACCACTTCACCATGACTTTCTTGGCTAAGACGCTGAACATGGTGGCCAGGTATTGCACAAATGCCTTCTGATCGGGGCCCACCGGGGCATGCACGTCCACCCAGAAGGTAAAAGAATCGTGAGACCCTGGAAGAGGGATGATTACAAAATCGAAAGGAAAACTGAATAAAAACATAAAAACAGATGATGTAGCATAGGTAAAGTACAAAAATACATTGACAGAAGAAGGAATGTAAAAGAGGAGAAGGGGAGAAGGGAAGAACAAAGGGTCAGTGTAAAAAGCAGATTAAGATGCAGCAGAAATCAACAGAAAATTAAAGGATGAAGCTAGAGCTGTATGAAAGAAAGTGATAAAGGTGGAATGCTTTTTTTTTTTTTTTTTAGCATACATAGATATGACTTGGTTACTTCCACATAGCTTTGTTGGCATCCTTTCAAACTTCACAGTGGTATAAATCCAGGTGTGATGGACAGATGGATACGCAGAGGAGAGACCCCAAACATCTTTACGCACGACGCGGCTCACCTGGCACGGCGAGGTGTTTGAGGGGCATGGCACTGAGCTTGGAGGGGAGCGAACCCATCCAGTCGGCATTGACATTGCCGATCCCGGCAGGTCGGGTCTTCATGTCAGAAACGGCCCGTCAACAAAACCCTCTCAGGAAACCGCTCTCTGGTGCAGATGCAACCCCTGCGACGTATTCCCGTGCGCTCCCGACAGGTAAAAACTACCGTAGACCATCTTGTAAATGACACTGTTAATCATACATATGCCACCGGTTCAAAACGCATTTTCGACTCGCAACCAGTTCGAGTGTATGAATTGTGACCCGTTCCCTTTACCGGTAAGCAAACGCACGCGCTGTGTTCCAACCGGCGAACCGGGCATCCATTGACAAGACCGGCGGAGGACTAACGACCGAGATAATCCTCTTAGAGCACAATTCCACTCGTTATCTCCCCTTCTCTTGCTTCTTGGCTTAACCTGTGTGTGTGAAGACCATTCCCCCGTGGACACACGCAAACACACTAAACATAGCCTACAGAAAAGCAACAGATGGGAAAGTTGTCCTGATTGTGGGCTAAGTTTTTTTTGTGGCCTAATTTTTTTGTGGTTCATATTCAGCAAACCGTGACGATAGGCTGTAAGGACGAACACTCATAAATCATTGATCAGTTCATATCTGATTTGTGACCGCCGAGGTGATGGGGATGACATACCTAACACTCAGTGTTTCTACATTAGGGCTGACATCAAAACCTCTGCGTGTTCAGGTGTTGATATTTTATTCTGTTAATGAATTCATAACTTTTATTGGGCCTGTTGAAAATGCCATGCAGGTCTAATTATTAGCTTACAGATCTACAAAGAATTATATTTAAATAGTCAATTACCTTTTTTAAACTAGCCTACGAGAGATATGTTTGCGGATTCACAGCTGTTTATTGGCAATTTTGAAAAACCACAGCCCCACTGCTCCCTCTAGTGGTGCAGAACTTGAACTGCCACTGTGTCCAGAGAGGTGGTGAAGTAAAGAGCTCACACTCAGTCACTGTTTTTTGGTCACCCTAAAATTCGTGCTGTGAATTACCTGGAAAACAAGCGACGCACACACGCCGACGTTGACATCTTTCTGTTTAAGCAGCTATGTTTTTGGAACAAATTAATCATCTTTGTCATTTTGGGTCTGAAACCTGCTGCACTTAAATAGCACTATGCTTTATTAAAAAATCTCATGTAGAGATGGTTTGTGTAGTTTGAATAGGCTACTTTTGTCAGTCCCGGGGTGGAAGATATAATTTCAACCTCAATTCTTCCGCAGTCCCACTCACCGGTCCCAAGGACCACAAGTCCCACAAAGCATTGGGCCCGCACGCGCTGCTCGTCACCTGGCAACTCAAACAAGCGTCGCGTTTGTGTGTACGTTTCCATGTGGAGCTGTCACACGCACACACACGCACCTATTATCGTTAGAGCTCCTTGTATTTTTATCTGAAGAAACGTCGTGCTATCAGCCGGCCCAGACAACGGCCCAGGAGAGGAACTACACCCATGAATGGTGAGTTTAAAACTATAAGAGAAAGAAGAAAATGGCGAAACAGAGAAATAGGCCTGAACAAAGATGGTCGAGGAAGTGAGCTGTCAAAGCGGATATGTCAACAAGCCTTTCGCTATGTGTTTTTTCTGATGTTATATTATTTTTTAGAGTTAGGCTTTATACTGATGTATTTGTTTTATGGATAGTTGATTGTGTGTAGCCAGCAGACAGCAGAGTAACCTATGGGAAGCAAAGTACAATTTTATTTTTACCAAATAATCACATTTTCAGTCACAAACTTAACTTGGGCTACTCTGTTTCTATTCCATGCCAGGTTAGTGTCCACGTGTGTTTTCATTATAATTGACCTTGAATAGCTTCCTAATGTCATGTGGCCTGGATACATCTTAATTCCCTTTAAATCCCTCCACAGCAGACTGCCATATGTGAAAGCTGAGTGCTGCCTGGCCGCTCCACTTGTCCTATTCCTTATTGTTTCAGTGAGAACTGCATATCAAGCAGAGCTTTGTTTAGAGAAAAAAAAATCTACTTTGCAGTGGAAAAAAACATAAATTGAAAAGTCTCAATACAGTGGGCAAAAAGGTGGGCGAATATTTAAATATTTATATATTTGTCCTGGCACTGACAGAGCTAAATCTAGTTTGGACATTCTCTTTGGATGGGAGTTCCTGGCCCCATTCAATGAAATGAACACTAATCTCATTTTGTTTCACTGCCCCTGGCTTACCTGTAACTGTACCTCCTTTAACCTACAGTAAACGGAGCAGGCTAATACTCAAGACAGGTTCTACTTGCCCACCACACTTTCATGAAAATAGTCAAAACAATTGAAATCCTTATGTGCTAATGCTCATAATGTGTGTATGCATTTCATTATTGCCAACCAGTCCATTAACCTTTGTTTATCTAAAACATACTTGGTTTTCCTTGATGTTTTACCATACTTATTATGTCAGAATATGCAGGTCTTACAGTTGGGCAATTGCTGTTTTACCGTCAGCACCTATGATTACTGCCTTGCTCAAGACAAAATTTATGTCCGCTAAGAAACCTTTTCTAGCTTTTCTAGTTTTCTATAACTTTTTGGTCACAACCCTGCTATTCTAACCTCTCACCATTAGAAAAGGTTCTACAAAATAACAATCGAGCCATTTAATGAATGATTTTATAGTTGGAGGATAATTCAAATAGCCAAGGCAGCAATTGTTTCGTGGAATCAGGGAATAGTTATTGCTTTGCTTTTATCTATAAATGTCTGAATTTGCTATTAGCAAGGAATGCAGTGCCGCCATGTCCTAAAAACTAGTTTGGTGCCACTAAAAGCTTAGACTTTCTCTGGGTCTTCTGCTTGAGAAACATGTAGCAGACAACCTGACATGAATCCTCCATGCAAAAGGATAAACTAGGCTTAAAAGGTTTGAGGGTTTACCTTATTATCTCTAAGGTATTAGAAATCAGGCTGACGTGACAATATGTGGATATTATACAATTGCATTAAAGTAAGGAAAACATTAAGGGCAATGTGTTGCAACTTAAAATAGGACTTTTAGGAAAATAAAATATTTCAGTGTTACCAAAATCTGACAATTGGCAGATCATACAGCATAACAGTGTTAGTTTCCTTTGTTATCCTTTCGGAAACCATTTGTGTTTGTGGCCACCGTGTGTGGCCAGTAGCGTCAATCAAATCCTCTTGTCAGGCAGGGTGCTTGGGGATAGTAGTGGATGCCGGTAAGCATGATGGTGATGTAACAACCTATTTACATCCCTGTTCGCCTAATCTGCCTAGGACTGGCTGTGTCATCTCCCTTGGGTGGTCATGTTGGAGCCTCCCACTAGTGAGACACACACCTAAGCCACCTCACTGAGGGAAAAAGTGCTCCCTGCTTTTCTTTGTCCTCAGATCTCTTAAAAATCCTGTTCGGTGGTACTGGGTAGCTAACTCCCGGGTGATTTATTGTATTTCTGGTTGATTGATATGTATCTGCTGCTGCTGATATTTATCTCTTTACTGCCACTGAAGGATTGCACGGTGTCATCTGTTGGCTGACCTATATCACCAGGATCCAACCTTTCTAACAACGGATCAGTTACTGCAAGATGAGTCTTGAACTTCAAGAATTGGTGAGCAATACAACATACTGGCCAGCTGAAAATCCTTCCTCCTGGAATAAGAACAATTGAACTCTTCTAGAGAAGAGGCCGGTGAAACAAAGAGATTTCTTCAGCAGGGGAGGACAGGAAATAGGACAGACATTTGATCAATGATTTAGCACTGTGTTTCCACAACTTCTTTTATAAATTAGGAACGTTAACAGGCTGATGAAACCGTCTTGAGAGATGATGAATCGCTACACCACCCTGAAGCAGCTGGGAGATGGCACCTACGGCAGCGTGCTGATGGGGAGAAGCAATGAGACTGGAGAACTGGTGGCTATCAAGAGGTGAGCATGGTGATTGTTTTGCTTTTATTTGTCTAAAATATTTAAATATTACCCCTCTTTGCTAGAGTGTGGCAATATTCTGTATACATATAATATTGTGGAAGTGTAAGAGTTTGGTTTTTATAATATTGTGATATAGTTCAAAATAGGTCCTCCATATTTAAAGGCTGCTTTACATTATAGTGAATTTTACAATTCAGTGAATCTACAGCACTAATAATCAACCCCATAATATCATCACATTATTGATGGCAATTAATTAAATAAAAAATACTGTGATATTTGAACTGGACAATATCACCAAACCACAGAGTTTCCATATACACATTAAGATAAGTGATTGCTCACTATAAATTAAAATGTATGCTAGATTTTAGGTAAGGTAAACTCTGGCCCACAGCCGTTTTAACTAATTTCTCAGTTTTACAAATCAGATGTACTTCAAAAATATTTTTAAAGCTAGAACTTTCATACTTAACGAATAATTCTTTGCCCTGGATAAATATCATGAAAAAGAATTCGTAGTGCAGTCTAGGTCTAAGGGCGACTGCCTTGCTATCACCAGGGCAAACATACTAGCGTACATGCCTTTGTTTCGGCAGCATGGCATCAGGACTCAATAATAAATGAGACAGCGGGGAGATGCGTCCATTGGTTGATCATTTGGTTACCATGCAAGACAATGCATGCGGTGACGGTGAAAGGCAGTGAAAGTAGAGGGAGTGTGTCAGGTTGCTGACATTGTGGAAGGGACGACCGAAATTGGCAGGTACCCAGACAGGAGGAAAAGATATCTGCACGTTCTGTAACTCTTACCTAACGCCAGTTGAGAAGTTGAGCTATAGTGAAGGTGTCGTGTACGACTGCTGGTGTGTGGTTTTAATGTACATAGCAAAACATACTGCAATAAAACCAACAACTTAATGCATCAACTGAGTCAAGGTGTGTTTTACATTTAGTAGTAGTTAAGCCTATACTTTATATCACTTTACAATCTACAGCTGGTTTTGTTCTTGGAATGAAATGAGCTGAAATTAGAGATACCTTAAAACAAGCTGAATTATTGATGGAAACGCAAATGAATTTTGTGAAGATAGTGACTCTACTGTTTGTTGGGTGTGATGTCTTCTCTTCTTTATTTGATCTGTCTGGTTTTGACTTTCTTCCGCAGAATGAAGAGGAAGTTTTATTCGTGGGAAGAATGTATGAACCTAAGAGAGGTGAAGGTAAGGATGGCGATACTTTGGGCAGGTTATAGGAGACTTTGGGCAGCAGCATTTCCAGTAACTTGCAACAGTGAGAAATGTGAGGTGAAAATATATTCAAATTTATCTTGGGAAGATAAAGCTGTGTGATTTGAGCAATAATGCATAACAGATCCTCGAACAGTTTTGTCAGTTACAGTTGCCTGAAAAGGTTTAGAATTTTGCAAATCAACTATGAAACCCATTTGTTAAACTGTCACAGATTGAAATGAGGATCAGGAACAATAATTCATGTTCTGCACATTAGACAGTCTCTTCACTGTGCACCTTACAATGTGCCTTTTACAATATCATCAGTAACTATATCACTCTGAACTGTTTGACCGTATTCCTGCTCTCTGGCATTTTCTTATTCATAATTGTAAGCAGTTAATGCCATTGTAGAACAAATCTGTGCGATATCTCTATTACAAACCTGTTGTAACCAGGATTACATTACATGAGTACTTGCCTTTTCCTATGATTTGTCACACCAGTCACTGAAGAAGCTGAACCATGCGAATGTGGTGAAACTGAAGGAGGTGATCAGAGAGAACGATCACCTCTACTTTGTCTTTGAGTATATGAAGGAGAACCTCTACCAGCTTATGAAGGACAGGTAAGAAGAGAAACACCATGCTTTACAATGAAAATGTTTGTACAGGGTGTACAACATGGTGGTCTAGTTTGATGCCATTACCATAACACAACGTTTCCAAATATCAGCATCTAGTCAGGAGCTTCCCTACAGGATCAGGTACACAACTGTCACCAGGCTGATACCTTCTCTGGGGGGAAGCCCTGATGTTTTTGCTAGTTTGGAAACCAGCACTTTGGTTGCACACACCTGAGTTTGCCATCTGTGAAAGGCAAAATGCAGACAAGTCAAAGAAGTCCCCGATGTTTCGCTAGTCAGTTTAAAGATTTAACATATATTTTTGTGTATACTTTGTTTTTCAACATACATTGACAGTTTGTGTATATATACTAAGACAAAATGATGTTTATGTAATGATGCTTACATTAGCAGGCTCATGAGAATTTTGTTGATTTTATGTTTACAGAAAAAGATTGTTCCCTGAGTCAGTGATAAGAAACATAAGCTTTCAGATTTTACAAGGCCTGTCATTTATTCACAAATATGGTAGGTGTGCCGCGTTTCCTTCATGCCTTGCAAGTGCATAAGAGTGGTTGCATACTGCAAGATGCACTGAATGGTTGTACAGCGTAAACAGTAATCAGAAAACTATAAAATAAGGAAAATTCCAAGCAAAATCCTGAATTAATTAATTGATCAGAATCTTGGAGTCTGTGAACCATTCAAAACTGCTTTATCTAACTCAGTGGTCTGCATTTCTATTATAAATGGATGTGTGGATGACTCATATGTAGGGATGCAAGTTGTAAAAATCTTACAGAAAATCAGGCTTTACACGTGCACACGTCCAACAAGTAGCCTGTGTTGCCATACAGTACGTGTCCATGCTTCCACACATCCAGAACGCATGTGCTTTTTAGGATTTCTCTTTTCTTCTAACTGCTCTTCTCCCCCCCCCCCTTCCTTCCTTTTCTATCTCTTTGGTCTGCTGTTAGAGAGAACAAGATGTTCTCAGAGAATGAAATTAGGAACATCATGTTTCAAGTGCTGTCTGGGTTGGTTTTTGTACATAAGCATGGTAAGAGGCTTTACTCTATCATTCTTTACCTGCTCAAAAGTAGCATGACCCTTCAGTTGCTGGTTTGGGTGTGTTTGATGTTGTAAAAACCCTCAGATAGAACAGTATGTACAGTTTATATAAAGTGCATATAGCATACTTTGTAATTTTTTTAAATTTGGTATACCTGCTAGGTGTATTTGTGCTAAGATACATTTAAGAGAGAGGAGATTATATTTAATAATGGCCTGCATGCAGTGTGCATTGTTTTCTTTATGCTTAGAATTTGGATCATGTAATGTTACGGCTGTATGTAGAAATTGCCTACATTTTTTTATAATGCCAGCTGGATTACTGTTTTTGACAAAGAATGTTAACTGTTAAATGCACTACCAAAGTTTTTATTCCCTTTAATATCTGCATGTGATAAATAAATTACTGCACATGTCAGATTAGGTAACTACAACAGCTTGGTTAAGGTTAGAGAAACAAAAATAATGTTGAATGCTCAGGCCTTGAATACACAGACATTTAAAACTGGGCCACAACTGTCGATATCAAATATACACCCATTCAGCAACTCCTCAGTTTTCCTTTTCTTGTGCTATCTGAATTTTACGTAGCATTTGCACTGAATGTAAAATACCAATGTAGAACAGTTGCAGATGATTGTAATGTGGTCATTTGGCCATTTAGAGTCCCCATTAAAAGTTGGCATTTACACTGTACACAATGGCTCAGCTTGATATGAACCTTTCTACAGGTTTCTTTCATCGAGACATGAAGCCAGAGAATCTGCTGTGCATGGGTCCAGAACTGATAAAAATAGCAGACTTTGGACTGGCCAGAGAGATCCGCTCCAAACCTCCTTACACAGACTATGTATCAACAAGATGGTGAGAGAACTGTCTAGGCATTAAAACCCATCTAAAACAAATCTCTGTTTTTATCTATGCTATACAGTACGAGTTATTTGCTGATTTATTTAAGTATATGTTCTCTGTCCAGGTACCGAGCTCCAGAGGTCCTGCTGAGGTCGTCTACCTACAGCTCTCCTATTGACCTGTGGGCTGTGGGCTGCATCATGGCTGAACTCTATACTCTCAGGCCTCTTTTCCCTGGGAACAGTGAAGTGGATGAGATCTTTAAGATCTGCCAAGTCCTAGGCACTGTCAAAAAGGTGAGAAGAAACTGAATCCAGAGACGTGGAAATGATTGGCCTTTCTTCAGGGTTTTAACTGGAATTACCCAAACTTGTTAGGTACTGAAATAAACTGAAATATTCCCAATGATATGATTAAGTTTATATTGATTATAGTAGGCTACATTAGTTGGCCAGGAGCATTGTTCCTCTCTCTGTGGTGCAAAGCAGCTTAAGTGTGCTCCATGCTGAACAGGTTTGCCACTTCATTTTCAAAGGCTTTCCCCAAATCCATTCCTATTTACTCTGATTGCTAAGCAGAGCGGTCAGAGCGCATTTTTGGTCTGACCTGGTCAGGAACTGAGTCAATGACCTCAACCAGAAGGGCAGGCATTCAGTGCCACTGATGTATACTGTAGAGTTGTGGGTTTATGTAAACATGCAAATGTTACATCTTGCTTTTACAAACATCTTTAGTGAACTGGCATGGATTCTAAAAGGTATTAAAAAAAGATATTCTCTACTACTCTTCCCTTAGACGGACTGGCCAGAGGGCTATCAACTAGCTTCTGCTATGAATTTTCGCTTCCCCCAGTGTGTGCCAACCCACCTAAAGACCCTCATCCCTAATGCCAGCAATGAGGCTATCGCCCTGATGAAGGACATGCTGCAGTGGGACCCCAAAAAAAGACCCACTGCTGTACAGGTAGGCAAGACTGAACCTCAAGGACGAGTCTAAAGAGCTGGTGGTTATGCAGTACAAAGGCAAGGCTTTGTTTGTTATATCTGTTCAATGTAAATGTCATTCATTGGGAGTGAGAGTATTCAATGTTTTACATACCATAGATAAACAATGTAGGAGGTGTCTGCGACAGCTCCAAGTTTTTAACTGGCATTGCATTATAAAAATTGCTTTGGCTTTTCTGGAGGCCAAAGTATAACCTGGACTCTTAGCTCTCAGTTTAAACCTGTTGTCAGAAAAGCAATTTCCATTACACTGCAACACTCACCACTACGTCCAGATTATCTGTAGTTCCAATACTGAGATTGCATTAGCGTCCTAATCCCAAATCATTTTAAGTAGTGCTTTAGCCATACTTCACTCCCACTACCACTGCTAAATGTTCTACCTGCTGCTGGTGTACTCTGTGTCATGTAAACAAAGTTAGACATCATTTACACTCCAGTAAGACAGCTGATTTGCCCTGTGGGCACTGAGTAGGAAACACCTTTCCAGCGGGAGTAACAGTGCTTTTCCATTCTCTGCTTACAAAGCTCCCAGGTGTAAAATACACATCATCTACTTCTTTGTCAAAGTGTTATACTTGTTATACATTGTTATACATGTTTGTCATTGCAGGTCTGAAGTCCCTTACTCTAGTGTTGTGTATGTAGTACACATGGTTAAAGACATCTTGATTGTGCTCGAAAACAATGTTTCCAGAATATTCAGCATAACAGAATAACAATCTGTATTACTTTCAATCCCCGTCTAGGCCCTGCGTTACCCCTACTTCCAGGTAGGCCAGATTTTAGGGCCTCGCCCTCAGAGCCAGGAGGTTAGGAAGGTCCAGGCCAGACCGGTGGCTCAGAAGCAGGCCTCGGAGCTCAAGGCTGATCCCCAGCAGTCTTCTTCTGAGTCCAAAGCCTCCACATCCTCCTCTAGAAACCAACAGCAGGACCATCAGCCTCTTCAGCAGATCCCCCTTCCCCAAAGTGAGAGTAAACCAGGAGGTGTCAGCCATGCTGTGAGTGTCTTTATGCAAATCAGAACCTTATTTATTGTACTTCATGTTTAATAAAATGAAAGAATGGAATCCCTATGATTATGCAGCTACATAGGCTTGTTTGTCAGGATTTGCCAGGACACTAATATATAAAGGAGTCCCTCTGGCCAATGACTTTGCATATTAGGCTCCTCTTCTAAGGAGCAAGAGTTGTAGGACAATAAAAGTAGCAGTGAGCTGGAGATAGTAAGAGAGATTTGATCAATTCAAATGTGACAGTCAGTGTGGATGCTCAATGTCTTCTTCTGCAGAAAGCAGCATCGCTGGGCAGTGAGAACACTGTTGCTGGGATGGGGGTGCTGAAAAGTGGCCGTCGTCGCTGGGGCCAGGCGCTGGCCAAGACCTCAGAGAGCTTGGAGGAATCTGACCCGTCAGAAACCGCCGCTTCCAACTCCAAGAAACCCAGCCTGGGAAACACAGAGGAGGAGAGGAGCCCCAAGGAGCACCACCCACAGTAAGTGCTGTAATGTCTAAATAGAACTGGACTGGCAATTTGAGAAAAAATTTATGCATTGACACTTTTTTTTCCATTGCATTGCAAAGTGCTAAAAAATATTAGCTAAAGATATCATTGTAATGTACAGTAGTTTATAAAATGATATAGGTATATCCAATATTTTCTGCCCAGTCTTAAATATAAATGTTTAAATGCACAACACCCAGGGGAGTAGGACTTAATATGATACACTTATCTAAATAAATGAGGTGCTTTTTGGCCGAAAAACCTTCAAGTGTCAAGTGTTTTTTTAGGCCAAAGGAGCAGAAACCGCTGTATTCCTTCAGCACAGTAACTAAGCTACCCAACAACGTCAGGGTGGGTCAAATGGACTCCAGTCTCCCAGGATCTGCAGCACGGCAGCACTATCTCAGCCAGTCACGATACTTGCCAGGTAAGACTGCATTCAGCTCATTTTTATCATTGGGGAGAGGCCACCATGACGTAGTGTTATACAAACAATTTTGCCATTCTCTTTATGGTTTTGCATCATTTCCCCTCTCAGCTGTTGTGTGTTGCACGGCCTCGTTGCTATTTTGAGATTCCTCTTAGTGATTTGTACATTATGCAAGCATTATAGTGATTGACTCAACTTCACTGATCAAGTAAAAACAACAAGGCATCATTGCATTCACTTGACGCCGCCTGATTAGCCAGTTACATAAAAATGCAGCATGGTGATTGTAATATTTGGATTTTTTTATCACAGGGTTGATCGGCAAGAATCCGACTGCTGCTGGAGATAAGGAGATGAGTAGTATGACGCTGCGGGACCTTTGGGATAACTCCTCAAACACTGTAAATAAACCCCTTGCTGCTATTGGAGGAGGATTATCTGTCACCAGGGCCAACGCAGGTAAGGACAGATGTCTAGTGTTAAGATGTTTAATGGAGTGTGCACTGGACGGGGCTCGGGTCCACTGCAACAAAACTGTCAACGTCTTTTAGAGCTCTCATAATATAGAAAGGAATTGAATGACTTACATTCATGGAGATGACTGTGTTTGCTAGAGTTATCCCTGATTAATAGGGATATCTAAATTGTCTCTGTTAATAGATATTTACAAGCAGCATCAAAAAACAATTTGGCTCATAAAATCTATATGTGACCTAACACAAAATTAGGCAATAAACCTACTTATTCAGAGAAACAAATAATGACTACATTGTGACTTGCCTTATTTTGCCATGCAGTGAAAACCTGGCGACTGTCAGTGTCACATACTGTTACGTAACAAGGCTCCAAATGCTAATGATGCAGCTAATGTCTCCTGATCAGTAGTTATGGAGCCATTGACAAAGCAGTGTTAGGAGTGAGCCTAAGCGTCTGCGGCTTCAAAGATGGGAGACCTCTATAAATCATTTGTCATGTAGACAGACACACAATATGGGTACCCGCTGTTCTCCCTCCTTCTTCTGTCCCTTTCTTTCACCTTGTCTCTCCCTCTCCATTGCTTATTCATGAGACTAAGACTGTCAGTGTAAGATCAAGTGTTCCTTAAATGGCCCTCAACTGTACCCCCTGCTCATTTGTCCCAGCACTCACACACACACACACCAATGTTTGTTTTGACACCACTTCCCTATTACTCATTAATATAATTTTTTGTTAAAATCAAGAAAAAAGTGTCTCTGCATGTACATGAAATTTTTCTCTCAGTGTTCTCGCCCATTTCTATTTTTCTTTCTCTTCTTTCTCTCTGGTTGCCTGCACATCTCCTCCAACTGTGCTTTTTCCTGTGTGACTAGAAGAGAATTCCTCTAAATCTGTGGATAGCCCAGCAGAGAAAACTGTTGTTAAAGACAGAATACTGGAGAAAATTGATCTCTCCAAAGGTATTTCATTGAGATGACTTCACATGAACTGTTTAGCTGTATTTTTTCATTTGGAAGTGTAAATTTAGATACCGCTGACTCCTTTACTGTAAGTTGCTTGTCATGCTTAAGCTCTTTTGTAGTTGTAGTTAGCAGGGCAGCTGTTGCAACAAGCTTCAGGTATCCAGCCAACGACTTAACATGTGAAAGAAACCCGCTGCTAAAGGCTCTGCAGGAGACAAGAGTACAAACACATAGTTTAACCAGAGAACTAAGAACTCCAGTTGCTTAATAGATGGTAAATTGCACTACAACCACAACATCTTCATAAGGGAACAATGAGGCTTTTCACTAATTACACTGATAGCCATCTGTGACCACTGGTGGAGCAGATCGATGGCATCGCTGGAAAAGTTGAATGACTTCAATCTCTTGATCTTAGTCACTGTTTGGGTCCTTAGGAGCTGTTGCATATGCAGTAGCTACTGCACACAAGCTAACACAAATAATTAGTTACAGTAAAGCCACGTGAGAAAAGATCTATTAGGTGTGTTTACTAATGTTTTCTTCATTTGTATGTTTTTGTGTTTTAAATGGGGCTTATATGACGTTGACTAGGAGCCCATTCTGGTTGAGTACCTGGAGGGTGAAACAATACAACATCAAAATGACCCGTGAACTATGTCTTTCTTCTCTTTTAGGGAACTTTGTAAGCACCAAGTACAACCTCTCTGGCGGTTATATGCCTTCATTCCAAAAGAAAGAGGTGGGCTCAGTGGGACAGAGAATCCAGCTTGCCCCTTTGGCTGGCCAGCACACAGGTAAGGTTTTCTTTCATCTATGTAAAGCTAAAAAAATTATTTCAGATATTTTTAGATCAGATAACCTCCTCACGTGCCCGGTTATCTGGCTCAAAAAGTTGCACTCCTTGTCAAATTTTAATCTTGAATAAATATTGTTTCTATATTCTGTAAAAAGTACTGCTCTCTTTTATGGTCGTCCTGTACTTGACCATTATGCCAAGCCTAACTAGTCCTACTCCCTTTCTCTATTAAGTGTCCAGTTTCTTACTTGCAATATTTCCATCTAAACTCTAAACTCACTGGGACTATGTTTGTCCTCTTTCTTCACTCTTTCAGTCAATCTTTCTTCTTCTCCTGATAATAAAAAAGAGAAAGCAAAATCTACCAAGCCCAAGCCCATATCCAACTCATCTTTGAGTGAGCCCAATGAAGGTATTGCCATTTTATAATAGTTGCTATTAGGGGTTTTAAAGGTCCTTCTGTATTGTATTTTTTGCAGCTGCTTACAATATCTGTTTCATCTTTACTTTTGATGTTTCAAAAAAGTCTTTAGTGAATGTCTTTTGCACCACATGTAAGAAGTATGTGAATAAAGACTCACCCCTGGCTGTATATCTACTGTATATATTAATGATAGACAAATTGACTGACTGCCATGTTCCTCCAGATTACAACGGCTGGAAGAGGAGGGCGGACAGGACTCAGGTGAAGGGGAGCAGCTACTCAGCTCTGGGGAAAACCTCTGGGAATCTCCTGACCAGAGCTCCCGCCGTACAGCCTGTCCATGGCAGGGTGGACTGGACATCCAAATATGGTGGAAATCGGTAGTTCAGAAAGAAGACGTACAGCTTGTTGGACTGTGCTGCCTAGTGGGACGCGTTTGGTACGTGACCAAAAGCAGAGTTTTAACCATGCTCAAACTCAAACCTGGAGGAAATTCTGTGTATAAAATTTGGTATCTTCCCCGAGACAAATCACATTTTCTAAAAACCCAATATGCAGGTAGCTGGTAGGGGACAAAAAGTAATGTCACTAAAGATGTACGCGACCCATCCGACATTCTTTGAAGAAACATTTTTCATGCCGCTGGACGATCAATTTGTTCCCTTGGAGTTTCTCTTGACAGTTGCCATGATGCTGAACCACTCCTGGTTCCAGAATCCAGTGTGAGCCAATTCTTCTGTTAGTGTTAGGATATTCTGAGTAGGATTTCAATGTGGCATATCTCTTTTTTACTCTAGTTTTTATTGTTAAGTTGTATTGTTAAGTATTATTTTACAACCGACAACAAAGCAGAAACTTTTCCTAACGGTTCCTTCAATTCTATATTCACTCTATTATAATTCATCATAGGAAAATCTTAAGTGTAAAATAATGATGCACCAATCCGACTTTCGCAGTCCTGATACTGATACCAATACCTGGGCTTTAGGTATCGGCCTACAAGTACCCATCTGATACCTGTGTAAAACGAAAAAGCTGTCTTCTTCACTGTGACGAAGAGGCTGGGAATTATTATTTAACGTATAAGGCAACATTATACTTGACTTATTGTTCCTAACTTACTAAAACAAAACGTTCAGGTCTACTGGTGCACTGCTGACGCATCACGTAGTATGCGTGTAATTGTATTAAATAGATCTGCCCCCTTGTCACAATACCGATTGAGTCAGTATCAGATCGGTGCATCCCGAAGTGTAATGGCTATAAAAATGATTATGTGAACTTGTTCTGCATACTGCAAGACAACCGCACACCTATTTGTATTATGCAATGAATCAACTGAACATTTTGTAAACATTTTATACTAATAAATTTATGAAAATTCATACTTCATTCATTCAAAAAGGACAAGACAATCTTTCCTATTATATAAACAAGGTACTATATTTCATCCTCAAATATACACTTACTTTATTTTTTTTTTTTTACAAAATGACATGTAAATGACATATGCTGACAGGGTTGTTCCTTGGAACAGAAGATGGAGCACACATCAGATTCTTCTCTCCTTCAGGACTCCTGGGGTTTCTGGAGCAATGCCAAACTTAGCTTTCCCACCATCAGAAGACTGAAACAAGACGATAACGTTAGACTCCATGCAAAGAGCACTGCGAATAATAATACCTACCAAAAAAAGATTAATGTCCTGATTTAACACATCCCTATTCTTGTCTTTTAACTCGGGGAGGTAGATTTTAAGTTGCATCATAGTATGAGGGCTCATCTGCAGATCAACAGTGAAGATCGGACTAGAATAACTATCTCATTCATCTCGAGGCAAAATTAGTCACCATAACACCGTCAGACTAACACAATGAGGTAACCACCACATCCAGTTAGGGTCATCCTCAACAGAAATCAATGTTACTTCGCCTAGAGTCTGTTTAACATGTGTAAAACCAGTTTAGTAGGATTATGGAGATGGATACCTTACACCAGCCATCAAACCAGCTGGCATGAACTTCCTGGATCCATAGAACCTCTTTCCCATGACGCCAGTCAGAGCTCCTGATGTAGCTGGACACCACGTGGGGGGAACATGTTAGTGGAGGACAGAAAATCAGGAAGCATGATGACCATAGAGATGCATTACTGTTCTTTCTCTGTTTTTACCTACTTAATCCCCCCAACACATACACACCAAATTCAGTATATGCCCAGTTAAGTATACCAACCGAGGGACACCCAAACATTATTGGGGTCATTGGAGATCTGGTAGGCACCAAAACCTGCGAGGCCACCGAAGAGAAGACCAGCAGCAAGGGAGGGGACACTGCCTGAAGAAAAACAACACAGCAGGTCAACACCCACAACTGACATCTGCAGAAGAAGAGCATGTATATACTGTGTTATGGGTGTAACACACTATAGTTTTATAATGCATGGAAAGAAAAGAACATCAGTTGGGATGTTAACATGCTCATTCTACTAACTTAACATTTCTTCAGAGGGTGAATGTTATTGTACCCGTCAGAGATAAAGTGATGTAGGCTATAATCTCAAATAATTTGCGCTGTTTGAAGATTTTAAGGAGCTGAGAAGCAGGTAACACCAGAACCTTCCATCACTTTCACATCTAATAAAACACACTTACCTGCTTTCGCATAGCCAACGACTCCCCCGGTTGCGATAAGGGCTGCGTATCCATATCCTACCCAATCCACAGACATGTTGGTCACCTGTCAGGGCCACAGCGCGTGAGTGAGCGAACAAACCCTGCGTGTGATGCAACTATTCAATTCAGACGGCTTCCTGTTGTGAACCTAAAATTAACTGTTACTTACATGTGCAAGAATACCTAAAGGACTGTCTGAGTGCTGCACCACAGAGCTGTTACAGAAAACTAGCTGAGGCAAAAGAAGATATATAAACATTGTAGCATCCGACTAATGTCCCCGCCGTTAGACCGCAGTACTGCGTCTGTTTTTATCAGAAATCGTTACATTGAAGCCTCATTGAATGGTGTGTGTGTGTGTGTGTGTGTGTTATTAGATAAGCCTATCTGCTGTTCAAACCCTAGCACAAGCACCAGAAGCACAAACTAGCATCACTGTTGTTACAACACACAGACAGGGCTTAACACGAAAAGCTTACTGGCACAACCACTTCAGCAAATCCCACGCTTCTCTTTGTACGAGAATGAAATCTATAAATGTCTAAGAATTTCAAATATGAAAACCTCAAACGCAAGTAAAGCTACATACAACCTTGCTCTTTTTGTTTGTCCTCTGTCACTACCAGACTGTTCTCCACCGAGCACAAATTATCGACACACATAACACGCGGCAGGAGTGCTCGACGGGAAATGTAGGCTCTAGCGCTTTGGAGAGAGGTTGCTGCGTCTGCGAGGTGGCATTTCTACAAATAATAATAATTAATAATAAATAAAAAATAAGAATGACCGCAAAAGCTATTTCAAGCACACATCAGTTCCGCTAACCTCCACGGGGTGAACTTATTTGTACATTATAATTAATAGGCTATTATGGTTTTTGTTTTTAAAACTATAGGCTAGGCTTCATTAGCCTACTTATTTTTATAAAACGTAGAAGGCTATGCTATAGCTACATAGGCTAAATTATGGTCTTGTCTTTGTGTTTGTCCATGCGGACAGAGAATAACATGAGCAATTTGAAACAAAAATAATAACAATAATAGACAGCATAGACACCGTCTGTACAATTAATGATTAATTAACATGATTGACATAATCTATTTTTTTGTAGCCTATAATTTTTCGTTGCCACCTCCTAAAACTGATTAGGTGCCCTTGAGGAAAGCTTTCCCATCTGTTTCCATACTGATTGCTCTAGCCTAGGGAACCCAATATAAGAGCACTTTTGCTGTTTGGTATGCCTTCATTAAATGTATTTTTTTTCTATACTACAGGAGAGGAACAAACAGTGGGGAGGCTGAACCCTGTTTGCAAAATGTCATCCTCATCATCTCACCTGCTAAGTCCTGCCACAATTTACTACCAAGGACCATTGATTGGTCCTCCGGAGTAGTGGTTTTATTTTAAGACCACAAGATGGCACCATAGGATAAGGTCCGGAAAAGGTAAAGATGTTTTTTTTAAGGCATAGCCCAACACCCCCAAGCTTGATCTGGATTTTTTCCCATCTCGGTGCTGTTAAAAATATATTTTGCTTTACATTCAGAAAAAAATGTCTGAACAGAAGCAGGACAAAACACACAATGTCACCTCTCACTGCATCGGAATGTGTATCAGTATTGGAGCCCTATTGGGTAATTACCGTGAAAATGGGCAGGTTTAGTCTTGGAAGAATGATTAAAGTTCATGAAGAAGGACAGGTGGGTATTAGTCAAAAAGAGGGTTTAGCCAAGTCCAGTGAGAGTTGTCTATGTAAGTTTTGGTCAAGCGATAAACAGACAAACTTGACATTTGCCTGACTCCTGGCCATGTTTGATATTTCACTCATTTGCACATGTTGCCTTCGACCACCTGCTTTTTTTTGACTGGCATGGGTTTGGCAGTTCCACTTACTGGAATGCTCACTGCTCACACATTCTCATTTGGTTTCAATTACCTGCAATATTGTCTTAAATCCACGGGCGACGCGTCCTCGCCCTTTTCCTGAAGCAAGGTGGCGCTACAATACAACTTATCCTCCTTGTAGAGCAGCGTTTCAATACTTTCTGGTTTCATACAATGGGCCTGAAACCTTCTCACTCAAGAGACACTAATTTCATGAATTTCACGAAGCTACATTGGCCGTCTGTAGCTTGAGTGCTGGTGACGGGATAGTTACTGTCTTCAGCAGACAGGCACGTCCAGCTGGAGCGAGTCCACTGCCAAAAATCCTTTGTTGCAAATCAATCTGGGCATCTTTTCTAAGATGATTTTCTAACTTCTCCATAACTTAAGGGGCCAAGGAATTAGTCCCATAACCAAGCAGTATTACAAAACAATGAGGGAAGGAGGAGAGACTATAAGGAGAAAAGCTTTCCGGAATATTTCACAACATTTTTGGCAATGAGAAGGAGCGTGAATTACGCTATGCTCTGTTGTGTCTTAGCACATGTTTTTGAATAAGACACAGGCCAAGCAGCACCCCAAACACACACGCGCGCGCACACAAACACTTCCATCAATACAGCAAATATTTCCTTATTATTATTATTATTATTTCGTGTCATTTGTTTTACTATGAATGGCTATACAAAGTGCCTGAGGTACATCCGTTGCCGACGCCTATTAAACACAGCTCGCAGTTGGATAAACGTTGCCGGAGGCCCGTGCTATGGTGGAAGTGGTTGAAACCAAGCCCTAGACAAACAGGCTGGATATTCAACGGGGACCCCGCTCTTGTCTGAGAGTAGCCCACTCTCAGACAGCTCTGCTTTAAAACTTACTCCTCCTTTAGTGCGCAGAGCCCCAAACAATATTTCTGATCCCCCCCACCTCCCTCTCTTTTGTCCAGTCCTGGCTAGGTCTATATAGCTGCAGGTATTGTGTGTGCAGTTAAAATGTGTTCGCCTTTGAAGTCAAACATGAAGGCTTGTTTTAAATATTAACACCACAAAAAAATCTATAGATTCTATGTGGAATTGTGCAATTGCAAAAAAAAAAAAAAACAACAACAAAAAAACCCCAACACAAAACAAACAAAAACACTACTATAAAGGATTTATTTGATAAAATACAAAATGAAGAGTATTTTCCCGTAAAACCTTTGTCCTATATTCTCAGTGCATGCATTAAATATGTTTAATATAAGTGTTTGATGTAGTGAGAGAAGTGCAGTGTACTGCAGCTGCAAGCGACGTGCACCGCAACTCTGCGCGTCCCGTGTGCAGTCTGCATGTGTGTGAAACTTGAAAGAGGAGAAAGGGGGTTTTGGACCAAAGCTTTGACCATTATCACCTATGTGAGCGCACGTGTTGCTCTCCTCCCTGGATGTCTGTGTGTATGTGTGTGTGTGTGATGTGTGTGTGTGATGAGTGTGTGCCTGTGAGACACAGAGAGAGGGAGCGCTCATTCGCTTTTGGCCGGAAGGGTCCACATAAGTATGTATTAGAAATAAACAGTGGATAAATAAATAATGACCCTCACAATAGCAGCGTCGCTTTCAGTGTAGAAGTAATGATGTTGGCAGTTAACCTTCAAGTTTTTTTTTAACTTGACACAGTTTTATTTGAGTGAGAATTCATGCTTTCTACCAAGACAAAACAGTGAAGAAGAAAAAATGGAAAGGTCAATTGACTAGGACTAACAGATTACTTTTATGTCAGTTGAAGACAAACCTATCACCCGTGTAATTTGCCAAAGTTTATGCTTTTCTCCATTCTCTTTAATTTTCTGGCAGTTTAAGCATATTCGTCTTTAATGAATTGTTACCAGGAACTAAGGTGGGGGTAACCACGTCACAGGTTAATGTACTCAAAACACTCCCCTCACCTTTTATTAACGAAATTTATTTTGTATGTAAATTCAATTAATGCAAAGCAATTGTCACTTTATACAATTTGGGTTTTATATTGTAAAAGCTTAAACTAACATTTTCCTGTAAATATAATTAGTGTTGGATTTGTTTTTATTAATATGAATGGCTGTGATTAGTACTGACTCAGTTTCCTCAAATAAGTAATATCAAGATTAGTTTTGTTAGTTTTTATTATTATTGTTTAAGCAAAACTCTTTTAATTGACATCAGAGATCAAGCTGACATCTTAGGCCTAGCCAGAACCCAGGGAAATTTTATTTATATTATAGCCTACTATGTCACAGGTAATTTCTCGTTTCTCGTCCACGCCCGGAGCACTGCGCATGCGTCACCAGGTGGCCCCGCACAGTTTTTATGGCCAGGTGAGGCGATCCGGTCCAGGTTAAAAAGTAAAGGTTTACTTTGAGACCGAAGGCTCAATGCGATAGACACGGCACCGGATCGACCAAAAACAATCAAAGGCAGCAGAAGACAAAGAATGTCAATTATGGGCAAAATGGGGGAATGGCAGGTATGTGCTGCTTACTTTAAGACAAAGAGACGGCTGTGAAAATCCATGAAAACTGTCAAAGTGTCGACTTGTTGTAGGATGAGGCTGCGCAGGCACCGTAAAATCTTTTGTAAAGGGAGGTGGTACAGTGCTCTTGTGTAGTCTAGGAGCGTATAGATTTGTATCTGTCACGAGATCACACAAAGAAGTTACAGATATTTTGTTTTGGAAACTCTCTGTTGCGGTGATGTAGCCTTACATGTCAGCCAGTCCATCTCATTGTTTTTGCCTTTTGCAAACTTGAGGATGTCGATCGCATGTTGCTGTACAGGCTGTGAGGACTGCACACAGAGACACTGTTTACACACCCAGAGTGTTTGATCAGAAATCAGAAATGTGTGGGAACAGACATGAGATATGGTTTTGGCAAAAGAGAGGAGTATTGACGAAACGCAGCCTTTATTCAAAAATTGTGTCGTTTGAAGTTAAATGTAACTTTTCATAAATGTGATTGCATACCTTTAGCTCTTCCAAATTCGGATCAGATGTTTTAAACTTATAAATTACAAGGCATCCCACTTTCTATAGAGTCATTCTACAGATTGTCTGGGCTTCACTGAAAATATGGCCTTGTTATGTGAGGTGTGGACGATTTAAAAGACGACCCGAGAGATTTTCTGAAACAAAACGCTTATGTTTCACTCGTTACAAAAAAAAAAGGATCACTACCAAAGACAACCAGGCCAGATCTGGTAGAAAGACACTCGCACTCGTTGCTGTCATTGTCAGCCAGTTTCACCTCTCCATTCTCATTAATAACAACTGCTTGTAAAAAGAAAGGTGCTCCACCAAAAATGGTAATCCAGGTTTTAAACGAGAGCCAACGCCTTAAAGAACTGGCGACCTGTCTGCTGACCCACGACCTGCTGAGGTGAAGGCTCGGCCGGCGACATGGCAGAGCCAGGCTCCACTGGCCGGTCATTCAAATGAAACAAGGCCATGTTGTTGTGTTAATTATTTACATCCCCCCCAAACCCTGGGCCCTTACAGGCAGTCAGTGGACCTGTAGAGCCGCTTCGAATGGCTCACCTTTTTAACATAACATTGAAAGAATAGCCTCTCAAGGTCTCCACTCTCAATGGGATTAAACTAACTTCTTGAGTGTTTAAAAAAATCAAGGGTGGCAACGAAGTGTGTGTCAGGATTGTATTTGCATAGGCATGCTGTTTTCACATCAAGTCCTAGAAAACTAAGCAATAAGACACTGTCTTGTACACTTCAGCAAAAAAAAGTTATTTCCCAGCCAACACATTTGCTCCTTTTTTTACCATTCTGTAGACTTTTCTCTTTAGCCGTGGAAAGACGTGTAAAATTATACTAGAAACCGTCCTAGGTGCATGCAGGTCCCCATGCAGGACTATACCCTCCCCTCAACACACACACACACACACACACACACACACACCACTGAACAGTCGAAATAATAAGCATGTGTAGCGTCTTGCTGCTTTAGTTTTTACCTGTGCGCTGTCCATTGGTGTTGTGTGAGCAGATGGGGGGAATCAAACGGCTGTTGATATGCTAATGAGGCCCTGTGCCAGTGTTATTACAGAGCTGCTCCAGCCCTTCACTTCCACCATTAGAGGGAGACCTCAGAGCGCAAGACAGACAGCAGCCCACAGCTTCAATAAAAGTAGTTTTTCTGAGCGGGGAGCACAATTCACTGAGTGAAAACAAGGCTAAGGCGATACCTATACTCAATATCCACCTCAACAACCCATGAAAATGCTCTGGAAATTAACTGATAACATTAAATATGAAGATTGCGAGGTAAGGGGCTCCTCTTTCACTTGTTCAATTAAATATGTATACATTTTTTAAATTGACTAAGCTAATTATTTCAGGGACGTGTTGTATTGTTTTGATCCAAATATGTCATTCATCTGACAGCTGTTGGACAGTGGACACATTTAACTGCAGCATGAATAGATCTATGTCTTTTAGTAATTTCTTCTTTTTTTGTGTATGTGTAGAGTAAAATTAAAGGATAATAATAATAATAATAATAATAATAATAATAATAATAATAATAATAAAACGAACTTATGGCAATAACATTCTGTATTTAATATATTAGTTACTTCAATTTCACACTAAAATATATCCAAATATGAAATGACACGTGGAAACTTTAAAATAATAATACACAGAATACACCATGCATTTAATTGCATGCATTTAAGTTAAATATTTTGACTAAATTGCAGATGTAAGCGGTAACATAGCCTGCTTTATTCACTGCTTAAATGGCATGGGCATTTACTCTTTAGTTTTATCTCTGCAATTGAGCCGTTAGATTTTGCGTGTGTGCATGTTGTGTGTGGAGTGCATACACCGAGTGATCGTTGTTATGAGCATAGACAAAGTTTGGCAGTAATATCAGGGACTTGTTTAGAAGTGGAGAAGCCAGTCGGACGTGTTTTCACCTGCGTCCTGGGAGGATAGGGACAGCCGGGAGCAGGAAAACAAAAACCGAGCACCTCCGCGTTCATGCTGTGGTGATTGTTTTAATTTACAGGCAAATGTTTTCCCGCTTCCCCATTATTGGTGCAAAGAAATAACATTTGCAATCGAAATCGGCCACAGCCCGACGTCTCGTAGTTTTTAAAATGCGTGATTAAGCAGGAAGGGGAGTGGAGCTCTTTTTGGCCGCGCGTAAAAGTTGGTGAGGGCGCTGTATCCGAGCGGCCCTATATCATAGACTTCGGGAGTTTATTTTTCTCCGTCTTTCCGGGTCAAAGTTAAACGTTAGCCGGTGTTACTCTGGCTTGGGAGTCGAAGAGGAACCGGTGGATTAAATTCGGCGGAGACAGAGGAGAGAAAGGAGCCCCATGGAGGACAGCTCGCTGTCGGAGTGTGAGATGGAAAACAAAGGGACGAGTGGTAGAAATGAGCCTGTCGGATTGCCCATAGCGTCGTCTGCTGGATTTTCACCCAGTTCAGAGGTGCACATTGTTTCCTTCCGTGGCTTCTTCTTCCCCTGTCTGTAGTCCACCTCCCTTCATTCCTATGCCTTTCTTTCACTTTTGCGCTTTGGCCCTGGGACCCTTTTAAACCCCCCCCCCCCCCCCCCCCCTCCTTCCTCTCTCTCTGATTCGTCAGATGAGAGTGAATGTCCCTCTTTTTGTCTCTCTCTCTTTCCACTCCCTCCACAGTCTCTCACTCCCTCTTTCTCTCTCCCTCCCTCTCTCTCCCCATCTCTGATTAGATATACTGATTCCTCCTTTCAATGGACGTCATTTAAGCGCAGACTCCTGCCTTGAGTTGCGTCCTCCGCTTCACGCCCGATTTCCGACCATTCTTTCCTTATTATTAAGTATTCCTGTAATATTAATAGTCATGAATGCCTTCTAATAGGAGTCCAAGAGGGAGACGAAGAAGCGGCTCTTTTGCTAATATGAGCTCAAGCGAGGGGACGGCAGCACTGTGATAGAAGCCAGGAGAGCAGGGAGAAAAGAGGGTTTACCAAGAGAAACTTTTCAACCCAAATCTGCCAGCACCGCCGAACATCTGCTATTTTAGACCCAAATGAAGGGCAGCTGGGATCTAACAATTTGTTTCTGATGGATTATCGTCCTGCTACTGTGGCACATATCTGATCGCCGGGGCCATCGTGATCTTGCAGGAGAGAAGAGTCTTTTCTGGGGGCTACATTTTTTTTGTTTTGCCGGTTAATTCCCTTTGCTCGCCCCTCAATCAGCCGAAGTGTTTTTGAACTGATCACTCTTTTCTCGAGTCGCACCAAAAAACAAAAACAAACATACAGATGTTAGTGCACAGTTTTTCCGCGATGGTAAGTTGCTGTAGCTTCACCGTGGCAGACCCCTTCGTAATTTGTTTGCAAATGAGATTTTGTTATGATATTTATTTTTCGCTGAATTCTGTTCTGTAAAGCTTGCATGCTTAGAAACGATGGGGCACCTTGAGTAAATGCTGAAATACGCAAGGCTCGGTTATTTATTTGAGGGCATTTCCACCTCCGGAATTTCTATGTTTCGTTTTATTATTTACTTTTGGCAATGCTATCTTATTTTTAGAACTTTGCTGCCAAGTAGTCGGTGTGTGGAATTGTTGTCTTTATTGTTTTAGATCAACCAGTACATTAAAAGAAAATTAATATAGATTTCCCACTTTCCTGTCATCCACTCAGGGCATTTTTGATAATGCCCCAGCTTAAGCCCGCAGAGCATTCAGCAGTTCAGACAAAGAGCGTTCGTGTATATTTGTGTCTATTAAAATGTATTTAGGCTAAAACACATTTTTCTTTCTGTCCTTCCCTGCCAGGACCGTCACGACGGCACCAGCAATGGGACAGCCAGGCTACCTCAACTGGGCGGCGTGGGCCAGAGTCCCTACACGAGCGCCCCTCCGCTCTCCCACACGCCGAACTCGGACTTCCAGCCCCCGTACTTCCCCCCACCCTACCAGCCCATCTACCCGCAGTCTCAGGACCCTTACTCGCACGTCAACGACCCGTACTCTCTCAACTCCCTGCACGCCCAGCCGCAGCCGCAGCACCCGGGCTGGCCGGGCCAGAGGCAGGGTCAGGAGAGCGGCCTGCTGCACCAGCACCGCAGCCTGCCCCACCAGCTGTGCCGGGACTACCGCAGGGAAGTGCTCCTACCGTCCGGCCACGGCATCGATACTGGACTGTCAGACTCTATCCCTATCCATGGAATACCTCACTCTTTAGAAGACGTTCAGGTGAGGCAGCATTTACCTGGGTTTCTCTTTTTGTGGATTAAATCTGTTTAATAATAATATTTCTGTCCTTATTCATTTTAGTCACTGTTGGATTCCATTACAATGTTTTAATTTAATATTATCATTAAAAATAATAACAACGGTAATGGTGTTTTTTTTATTTGAATAGAATTATTATTACCATTTGTTCAAGCACCCTGCATTTCATAATTACTAATCGGTTTAATTGGTGTTATTAGAGTATTATAGTAAAAGTGTTATTATTATAACTATTGTTTGATAAATGTCAGAACGATGACACGCATTGTAGCCTACCTATTAGTTAGTCTCAATACAGACATTTTTTTACTGCCTGAAAAAAAAGGTTTTCACTGTTGTCAAGATTATTTTGAATATAACAGCACATTTTTTGCATGGTTATTTCCATTTATAAAATATAGTTTTCAAAACACATATTTTAAAAAAATTCTATTAGTTGGCAAATTCAATGTGGTTTTGTTCTACATCACCACTTAAATCGAATGAAATGAAATATGAAATGAAATAAACGGCGCGCCTGTATTTCCACAAGATTTCCTTCATGTCCTCTGACTTTATTTGATTTCTCAGTTTGAAAAAAAAAAAGATGAGCTCGCCGTTCTTTGAGAACAACAGCATTATAATACATTGCATGCACAGCAGGAGAATTGAGTTTGGTGGATTGAGTAATCGGTACGATTAATAAAGATACATGATAAATGGGCGCTGAAATTTCCAATAACCCTCATTCTTATTTGAAGTATTCTTCCCAGTTTTTAATCAGAAACAAACACCAATAATCCTCTAATTAGTTCATAGGCCCTTAATAGGCTGCGCTGCAATAATTATTATCCAATCTAGATACGTTTCCTTGTGAGTAGAGCCAATCTGAGGGCGAAATTAGGTCAGGATTATGGGGCGACACAGCTTCGTTATTTAAGTCTGAGTATGTGATCTAGTGTAATGCGTCCATCAGTGTAACACACTGAAAACACCCATGGACAATAATAACAGGTATGGCCTCCAGAGCCTCGATGTTGGGTGCTTGTGACCGCTAATTGTGTCAGGCTTTGTTCGTGCACAGCATTTGGAGTTGCCTTCACTGACACAGGACTGAGGCTGATGTTTTTGTACCTTTGTGCTAAAATTGTCCTTTTTTTGCATTTGTGTCATAGTCTGTTGAGGATCAAGGAATTCACATTCCCGACCAGACTGTAATTAAAAAAGGTAAGCAATTTCCTCCGAGATATCATACATGTTTCTGCAAGCTGCACACCACTAGGCTACACACACAGACACACACACACACACAATTCGCCATTCTGCTCGAGAGAACTCGATGCAATGCGGTAATGCCTGACTGATCCTAATACGCAGTAGCCTATTTTTCATTACATGGTTTCCAAGTGCATCAAACTGGCTGCACCTTTTTTTCCTCTCTCGCTGATGGAATTTACTGTCAGCGTTTCAGAGCTGCGGGGAGATGAGTAGTGCTGGTGGGCTTTGTAGGCCCATGGTATGGATGGTCAAAGATACAGGCCTGTAGACAATCCTGGCACTTCAGCGCCGAGAGCCAGTAGCTGCAATCACACTGCATGGTCAAATTTAAAATGGAAGTTGGTAACCGCTGGATGGAGCACAGGACCAGTGTGTGCTGCATGATAGTCTTTTATTTGAAGAGGGAATCATAACTCGGCTTGGAAAAATCACTGACTGATCACTCAAGGTTGTTGAATAATACCGGTTTAATATTTTGCTTTTATTTGCTGTAGGCGATAAATTCAGGCTGGTTTACATTGGTAATGATACAACACGGGGAGACCCTTTTCATGGCCATGTTTTAAAAGCGTTTGGTCAGGTCAAATTAGAACTCACTAGATAAGATATGGAGCGATTTATCTTTTTTTCTTTTTCTGTCTTTTTTTCCATTCGTTCTTTTTTGAGTCTGTCTATCTTCGCATCAACATGGTAATTGGCTTCTTATATTAGTAATCTCAAGAGTTCGTTTAACTCCTATTGTCTCTATTAGGCTCCCTTGAGCCATTAATGTCACAAGTGATCTATCCATAGGCGCATAGTCCCCTTTGTCTCTGGTTACTGCACACCGAAACGGTGTAAAGCTCAGTAGTGCAGACCCCCCCACCACCACCACCACGGTCTGAAATCACACACGGCTGACGGTGTTTTGTTGGATACCGAGGATATGTCAAAATAGGTAGACTTTACCGAATCTCTCGGGTGGTGTGGTTGCTTTGTGCAAAGTCGATCCATGGTGTGGCGAGAGGAAAAATAGGCTGCATGAGCGCACAGATACTGGAGATTCTCGCTGTCTGCAGTTGAGACCCAGGCCTGTATATGTTGACCAGTGTGTTTTAGATAAAGAGATGATTTGAAATATTTTGTACCTGTGTAGTTGAGCGGGAATTATGCCTAATAGTCCTGACGTTAATGATTCTTCTATGCACACACACGTACACACATACCCCCCCCCCCCCAACACACACACACACATTATTCTTATTATTGCCATAGACCTGTGTTAGTCGCTTTTCCCTGCATGTCCTTGTTGCTGAAAGTGTACACATGTGGTGCTAAACTCTAAATCCGGGGCCTAAATCCCCCCTTCTCATTTAGTTAAGGCTCTGCATTGCATGAAATTCACTGAGCACGGTCTCTCTCTCTGCCTCACCCCCTCCCCCCTTCGCCCCCCCCCCCCCCCCCCCCCCCCCCCCCCCCCCCCCCCCCCCTTTCCCTCCCTTGCTAGGTCCAGTGTCTTTATCCAAGAACAACAACATCTCAGCCATCCCCGTAAATAAAGACGGTCTTTTCGGAGGGGTGGTAAACCCCAACGAGGTGTTCTGCTCAGTTCCGGGTCGCCTGTCCCTCCTCAGCTCCACATCAAAGTACAAGGTCACGGTGGCGGAGGTGCAGAGACGCCTCTCGCCGCCCGAGTGCCTCAACGCCTCTCTTCTGGGCGGGGTGCTGAGGAGGTGAGTCTAACTGGAAGGCTGCAAAAATCTCCTCTCTCTATGTACCTGTGTGTGTATTGGTGTATGCGTGCGTGTGTATGAACTCTCTCACTCAACTCCAATCCATTCTCTCTGCGAGCATGCATTTCTCTCTCTCTCTCTCTCTCTCTCTCTCCTCTGTACCAAGAATAATTAAAATCGACCAACCATGACACCTAGCTCCTGCATTTAAAGCAGGAGGGGTCTGTTAAATTCCATATTAACTTTCCTAGCGCTCTCTCTCTCTCTCTCTCTCTCAAATTAATGTAGGCCTAGTCTGTTTCAACCCCAGCTCTATAGGCCCAGTGAAGGCATTACACATGAAAACATTGGTCTCCAGTGAACTGTCTACTGAAGTGCTGCAGACACGCAGCCAGTAATAGTACTGCCTATTAAGTAGGGCTTTATTTATTCATTTTGTACAGTATTTGTCTGCTGGTGAAAAGGCTGAGGCTCTTTTAGTATTATTTATAGCCTGTATGAGCGATGTTGTGGAGGGTAAAGCCAGCCAAATTCAGTCAATTCGACTTTTAATTAGTGAAGAAGACCCGCATCGCGTTTACTAGCTGATGTATGTTTATATGGTGCAAGCATCAGCGTGTGCATTATAAAAAGGGTCAACTAAATTCCAAGCGATAGGACGTAATCATTACAAATATTTGACAATGAGTAAGCGACTAAATTCACGTGTTCGCTGCACTTATACCATATTTCAGATATCCTAATGTAGGCTTTGTTTTGCTGCCACAGGGCCAAGTCTAAGAACGGGGGAAGATCCTTAAGGGAGAAGCTGGATAAAATCGGCTTGAATCTACCTGCAGGCAGACGCAAGGCAGCAAACGTCACCTTGCTGACGTCACTAGTCGAAGGTAAGTCGGGTACCGTAAATCATGTTCCCACTGTTGTTGCTCCCGCGATATCAGGTGCTTGCAAACTGGGAGTTTTTTTTCTTTCTCTCTCTCTCTCTTCCTTTCTCTGTGTTGGAAATCAGCATATGCGCTCATCCGTGTAATGTGGACCGACTTTGCCTCGCAAGTAATAAAGCATGAAGGATGTGTGTGTGTGTGGTGTGTGTAGGGGGGGCGTGTGGCTGTGAGGAGAGAGAGGGAGAATGGTGCTGGTAATTCTAGTGGCTTTGCAGCGTTGGCCTCCGCTTTCAGGAGCACACTTGCAGGTCCACGGCTGGCCTAGTTTATACACTGGATGAATTTGTGTTGAAGTCCAGTTAATTACTGAGTGCTGCTTGTTTATTGGGCGCCGCTGAGCTGCTTCACCTCATGGATGAGAAGTCGATTGATTTATTAACCCTGCACTGTTTCGAACATTAATACAGCCTGGATATGGCAGCGCAGGGCTGATTTTTAATGGTGACTTAATTCTTTTCGTTAATAGCTTCCCATGTTTTGGTATTCAATGAAGATTTTTGTTGCATGCAAATGGCATGGCGCTGACCTATCGAGAGCTATATGTTTTGGGCCTATTAAAGAATAAATTAGTCAATTATAGTGCGCTGAAAATATGCATTTTTACGCCACTGGATAAATCCATTCTGCTTTCAGAGTTGAACCTTATTATTCAGTGCAGTGGTATTTGGTGTGCTGTGGGTTTCCAAAGGTGAAATCCTGCGATGGTTCATTGGTCCCTGTTAATCATTATTGCAGAAGAGGACCGAATGCAATATTCATTGTGCTTCGTAGAAATGTGGTGCTGTATTGTAATGAGCCTGGAGAAATGTATGATTCTGGGTAATAAGAGGGTGGTGCACGTGGGGGTAGGTGGCAGAGGGTGGGTGAAGGCAGCCGGTTATTTAGTGAAGGGACGCTGCGTTTTCTGAAGTGCTGTCATTGTTTATGATCCGCTCCATTTTATGGAAACGAGTTTACTGGACTTGAGCTTTGATGCTAATTGGCGCATGCGTTCTTCCGGAGTAAAGGCTTATGGACAGGAAGCCCCGCAGTAAAAACTCAACTGCTTCAGGAAATTAAAACCAAAGACTTGGGGGAAAAAATGTCAAACGACAGGAGAGAGGAGCTCAGACTCGGATGGAATGAAACCTTTAGGTTCTCAGAGCTGAAGTATGAGGAGAGAAAGGGAGATTTAGGTGTAGCCCTTTAAAATTGCTTCCCCATGCCTCTGTGATCTGCTGGACTTTCAATAATGTGCAGGCATTGGTAATCAATGCCATGGTGTTAAGCATGACGCGTCGTCTATATTTCATATCCACTTATTGTTTCTCCTCCATATTTAACTGCTCTCACGGTATGGAGGAGAGAACTTGACGTGTATTGACAGCTCGCTGGGCTGTTTTATTATTATTTCTTGGCTGTCAGGGTTAGGGTTGCTGTTATCATCATCATTAGTGTTGTTGGGAAGGCACAGGTGCCATAACCCTGCTGTCTGAACGCATAAACAGAGTGGACGCTCTGTTCAGATCAGATTAATAATGTGTTAGTCCAGCCAGGGAGTGTGAACTGCTCTGGAATTGATGTAGCCTAACCATATTTAATAAGCAAACACATTCAACCTCATTTTTCCCATTCTTTCGTTCTTTCTCAGGCGAGGCGGTACATCTTGCCAGGGATTTTGGTTATGTATGCGAGACCGAGTTTCCAGCCAAGGCAGTAGCTGAATATGTAAACCGTCAGCATTCCGACCCAAACGAACAAGTCCAAAGAAAAAACATGCTATTGGCCACGAAGTAAGTGCTGTTATCACATTTCACTGTGTCACACCAAATGCATCCCAGTCTGTGCGACTGTGTGTGTGTTTTTGTTTGACAGTTTGCACACGCGCGCGCATGTATACACACACACACACACACACACACACACACACACACACACACACACACACACACACACACACACACACACACACTCACACACGTAGATAATTTTATTAAAATGCAATTTTCACTCTTATCATAAATTTGATATTTTCTCTTTCTATTTTCTTAAGTGATTTTTTTAGAAAAAATGAAAATTTTACACAGTATGCCAGATGTGTTATCATTGCTCCTTAGCAGTCCAAAAATGCTACAAGCTAGCCCACTATTAATTAATACACTTTTTTTTTTAGCCACATACATTCAAATGTTACTGTGCACATCTCTGCTAATTATGGAATTTATTCCGACACTTATTTTTATTTAAACACGGGATTCAATATAATATAAATTACAATTAAAGTAGGTACAGTGCAGTTAAATGTAGCCTACTGCTGTTGGGATGTTGATTGGGCCCTTCCCTCATCCACACGCATAGGAGTATTTTCTTAGCCTTGTGATTTCAGTGACAGTGACACATGGCTGGTTCTCATCCAGCGCTACCATTGGTGTTGCTTATTTTTTACTCTGCGTTAAGTGAAACATGGGAATTCCTTAAAAGGCACAGAGACGCAGAAGCCTGCAGTTAGCCTAATATTGATGACTGGGCTGCTATAATCAAGCAGCTGTCAGCTATAACCGCTTATTACAGGCTTTTTTTTTAGGCCTACCATGAAATGGAGAGCAAACCCGCGTTAACTCACCTTTTAATGGTAGAGTAGAATTTTCAATACGTTCTAATAAATATTTCGCCTACAATCAGTGTGCTGCATATCAAGATGAAGGTGTATTTTGAAGGAATAAAAAACATGAATTAATGTGTTTTATTGCTATATTGTTTTATCGGTTGGTGCTATGTGATAATCAGAAGTTTACGCAGCACATATGTTCCTTTTACATCGACAAGTCATTTGGACTTTTTTGTATATTAAAAATTGCATTGTAAGTAAAATATCCTGCCACTGAGCTGAGAGATTAATTTACACCTGTTTGTAGCTTCAGGGCATTTTCTTCAGCCCAGTGTTAAAAACAAAGCAGAATGACACAATTTCTATCCAGTAATAAATGTTTTAAATATATCATTGACATAAGTTGATTTGCAAAAAGAAACAGAAGAACTTATCTCGCCTGGTCACTTTTCACTTGCTTTAAGCACATTTAGAATTCACAACCCAGCACCCCTGCAGCACTGGCTGATGTTAAAATGGCCATATTTGCAGTGTGTCCACTTTAATTTATTTTTATCAGGACATTAAAATGTTTGCAGGGATTTGCGATGCCCTGGCCTGGTCTCTAACACACCGTTCTCTCTGTTTTAGGCAAGTCTGCAAAGAGTTCACAGACCTGCTGTCCCAGGACCGCTCGCCGCTGGGAAACTCACGGCCGCAGCCAATTCTTGAACCGGGAATCCAGAGCTGTTTGACCCACTTCAGTCTAATCTCGCACGGTTTCGGGACCCCGGCACTGTGCGCGGCTGTCACAGCCCTGCAGAACTATCTGACCGAGGCTATCAAAGCCATGGACAAAATGTACCTCAACAACAACCCCAACAGTCACTCAGATAACGGCACTAAAGGCGGAGACAAAGACGAGAAGCACAGAAAGTGATGTTTCCATCCCACCTTCACCAGGGCCAAACCCCGGGGCCCTTCTTCTACACCGACCCACACTCCTCCGCCTTGCCCCGGCCCCCACCCATCCAATATAAATATTATAAATACCTTATAAATACTATTGATAAAGTTAAACGTGCCACTTCCTGATCTTGCGCGGTTTTACATGTATTGTTTTTACATCCCACTTTGGATTCACGGGGGAACGACGCAAGATTCTTCTTCTTCTTCCAACACCTGAACCATAAGAAATGTTATTTAAAAAAAAAAAGAAAAGAAAAAAAGCTGCAAAGGAACAGCTCCAGGGCGAGGAAAAGGTGTATTGCCTCAGCCAGAGGACTTTTTATGTACTCCCCTTATTTTTTATGAGCTGCAACGAATGGACTGAAATCCAGCGACCCCTCTATATCTCAATTTTACGATTGTGACAAAAACGAAGCTAAAAGAGGATGAATTCTTATCAGTATTGTGAATAATAAACTTGAAAAACAACGAGAAATTCCACAGAGCTCCATGTCATGACTTCAGTTGTAGACTCTCTCACTCTCCAAGCGACCAACTTGAACTTTTTGAATTTCAACACGATTCACGGTTATATAAGGGAATCAGTGTTCATGTATGTATATATTTATTTATGTGTAATTTAATGGGAATTGTAAATATGGTGCGTCTGTTGAAACTTCTTTTGTTTTTATTTATCTGGTGCCTCCTGTTTTAGTGGGTTTGAATATTCGGTTAGTTCTTCATGTGATTTTATGGTTCTTAGAAAACAGAAGTTTGGGGTATTTTTATTTCTCTGGGATATTTCAATTCAGCCCTCTTGTAGCATGTTGAGGCGACATTGAAGCAAGTGAACAAATTTAATAGAAATAAACTTCCATTTCTCTCTATATATATCATCCTTATTCAGTTTTATTTTATTTGAGACAGAGCATAAGTGAGACCCTGAGGAGAACTGTTTTTTGTTTGTTTTTTTGTGTTTCTACTTTCGTTTTTATACAAGCTTTTATGTGTTGTGCCAATCAGAATACGTTTCACCTCTTGTTCTCTCCTTGAAGCACCATAAAAGCAATAAATGGAAAATTGTCTTTTTTTAAATGTTGGAAGACATTCAAAAAACATTTTTTGGGACCACCTGATATCTTGTTATGTCCGATAATGTCCAAAATTGGAGGCGGTTTTAGCTGTATTGTATAGACATGTGCTGGCAATAGTTCCCATGCCTGTCAATGTATTATAGTCCTTTGTTGCCCAGAAAAAAAATAAATATTTGATACGCTTCATCTCGATTTTATTCATATCTTTTAATTTTTTATTCACTGCCTCATATGCCCGGGTGTTTTTTTCTTTCTTTCTGTTTTTTTTGGTCTTAGTATTTTTTTCCCATTCTGAACGGCTACAGTAATTGAGTTTAAGTCTCCCTTGACGATTGCTCCTTGCAATAAGCAGCTGAACTCATTGTTTCCCTCAAGTATAATAAAAAAAATCTTACTTTAAACTCCCTAGTTCAGAGCACAGGATCTTATGCAGGCCAAATGCCTCACAACAATGGATATATTCGCGTTTGAAGTGTGCAGCGCCACCCCTCCAGCTAAAACCCTCTGAGATGTATATAGGCCTGGTGTGCAATGTTTGGTTGTTATAGGCTATATTTGGCTCTCCCCCGTTTATTCTGTGCTGGAGCCTTATTCAAAGACATGCATCAAATATTTGTTATGTTGTTTGCCTCTCAGTGTAATCAATGAACAATCAGCGCTCAGTATGCTGGACTTTTTTATATGCATATTTCGTGATACAATCATAATGCTTTCATAACGAATCTCCTTCCCTGGCTGGTATTTAGTCTCATTTCGTTGTGTTTGGCTGAGTGGGTTCATAAATGTGGCTATCACGCTGGATGTAGCCTAACAGCAAATCTGATGCTGGCCTTTGCTTTATTTTGCGTGCAGAGCTGCAGAGAGCAGGCCGTTGCATAACATTTGAGTTGAGTTTGATTGTATATTGATGGCGTGGCACCTATAGCTCAAAATCAATCTCGTCTGGAGCATGCATCAGTCTGTTGATATATGCATCTTGGTATTGTTTCTTGCTTTCCCCATTTCACTGTCTGGTAACCATGCAGTTTAAAATATATAACACTGGGAGAGCGCTGGGCGACCTCCCCCCTTCCTCCTCCCCTTCTCTCTCCAATCTCCTCTGCAGCCATATTTATTATCTGCATGATTTTCGGGCCGTGGTTTAATTCTGAGGTAGTTGTTTTGCAGGAGGGTGAATGAAGCCTAACTGTACATGTCCTTGGCATAATTGCGATGCACAGTGCTAGAGCAGGTGAAGCGAGGCATTGTCTGTCAGGCCCTGTTTTTGTTGGCTCAGTCTTCAGATTGTGTGTGGGATCCTGTCCTCAGGCACAATAGCTCACTCATAAAGGGGAGAGACTACCCGGCTGCTCCTGCTATGGTGGATGTGAGGGGGGAATAGCATAAATAGTCACTTTAAGGGAAAACAATCGTATTAAACCAGCATACATTGGTATTAGCGAAAAAGGAAGCCCCTCGCGTGTGTCATTAATGCTAATGTTATTTAATAAATTTATCGGGGTTTGCTTGAATGAAAACAGGTCTTTGAGGGTGAAACGAACGCATTAGAAATAGTGGTATCTGTGACAATGGTGAATATTTGTGCATATTATGAGTACAAGATGAGGATCACGAGGCCTGTAATTGTGTCTTTCGTTGTAATGGAATTGGAGTGTTAAAGAAACTCCAAATCCCATTGTCTATCGTTTGTATACACTGATACTAGCCTATAATTTGCATACCTTTTTAATACAAAATTGGAATTTTACCCTAATTTGATTTTAAACAGGTAGAGCTCGGTTCTCATAATGCCTCACAGCGAAAGTCATTTGCAAAAAAACAAGGAGGTCTGAAATGTGAAGAGCCAGTCAGCAATACCCAGCTGAATTTGGCTAATTCAATCCATAACTGCTGCTTGTCTCAACTAAACCAATTACAGCTGATTCTCGTATAGTAATTAATAAGTGTGAGGCCTGTTGTTATCAAATATTCTGGAGAATATGTGAAATAAAATATTTACCTGGGGTTAAAGTGATACACTGTGTGTGATTGAGCATCTTCTGCAGGCAGATGATGGTGCTCAATGATGAAGTGGTCTTTATATCTATTTCATGCACGTACATGCGTATTTGTCTGCTGGTAAGCTTCAGTGGGCTGGCGCTGTGTTGATATTTATAGTTTGTAGCAGAGATGTAATGAAGGACAAACACAGACAGACTCGGTTAAACCACCTCTGTGGATATAGTTTGTGTGAGTGCACACTGTAGTCTGACACAAATCTTACTTTAAATCAAAAGCTGCAGCTTTTTAGAGGATAAATTAATGCTTCTGTGCTAATACTGAAAATATATTTATTTTTCATGCTGCTCGCCTTCTATTGATCACTGTCTGTCGGGCATGCAACGCAACTTTTCATCTACCACCAGCTGCACGTCACTGCTGCGCTCATCAGTCCTGTGCAAATGTGTCCCATCCACTTTACAGGCTGGCACCCGTGTTTGTGGTCAGAAAGTATTTAGTTGATGTTAGTGAAATCATTGCTTGGTGAACGTGTCTGCACGGCCTAATTACCCTGTAGCACCATCCCTACAACAGTATGCACTGTAACGCTTGCAGGCAATGCAATGCTTGCCTGCATGGGAAGATACAGGGCAGCAGCACACAAGGCCCAGATTTGTTCACTGTACTGCCACAAATGTTATATTGGTATGATTAAAATTTGATTTAAGCCCAGCTGAGCTCCTGACATTTAAAGAGAGGGATCTGAGTCTGATGAAATTGAAGTGATTGTTTAAAGATGATCAGTTATTGCACAGTACTTTGGGGAAAAATTCTGCCTTTTGCAAATGATTGGTGTCCTCAATGCTGGAAAGTTTTTCCTTATCAATGGAGCAGAGATATTTTGATAGAGGATTTTGATGGATTAAGCATGTTGATGTTCTAGAAATACTAAACGAGACAATGTCTTAAATAAGAGAGAGCAGATGGTCACTTTATCGATAGAATTTCGGCAAACACAGGGCTGTCAATTAGAGCTACTTGTATCAAATGTTTTACCAACGGCGCATTTCAAACTGCCGGCTTAATAATAAGTGGCTTGGACAAGACGCAGGGTTCCTCTAAATGACATTTGATACGGCTATTGGTGCAATCGAATTATGTGACTTTAAAGTTCGCAATGAAGCGCAAAATGGCTAATTGTCCTCAACTCTGACATCAGCCGTCATTTGGGGCTCTGGCCCCCCGCCTGGCGCTGACCCCCTATGGGCCCCTTGCCCACTCTGCGAGCCAGGGCTCAGAAGCCAAGAGAGGTCAATGACTCCACCAAATCACCCTTGATTACTTGAGACATTAGGTAATCGATTAGAAAACTTTAAGTGACTTTGAATAAACAAAGAGACTCCTGACGTGGACACTGGAGCTCGATAATTCCACACACACTCTCATTCACACAAAAAATGAGAAGTGTTCGATTAGTTTTTAGTTGACATTTGCAAGAGACAACACGTGCACACACACACACACACACACACACACACACACACACACACACACACACACACACACACACACACACACACACACACACACACAGAGGTTTCAGTGTATTTGTTGTGATTTCTCTTTGCCACTTTGGACAAAGCAAGGCTTTTTAAAGAATAAACGACGTTTTTGCGCTATGACAGTACTTATCAGGAATCATTGTTGTCCTCCAGTCACCTATCAAGCACTGAGGTCTGCCAATTTCATGGGCTTATTTATCCCCAAATATATGAAAAAAGAGCGGATTAAAAATGTGTTAGTATTTCCTCACTTGGTTAATGCAGTTTATATTCTAGTTTTAGTCATTCTCTCTCTGTGCCTCTCTCCCTGTGTCTCTCACTGCATCCTCTGCAGTCAGCCAGGGGGGGAGTGTCGCCCCGGGCCAAACATATGCTTCTTTCCATTGCACTAATCCAAATGCAGCGTGGAGGAATAATTGCTCGAGTGGCCGTGGCTTCGCAGGGGCTTTGTCCCTCACTGGCTCCCGTCAGCCAGGCACACGCCATTTCAATCAAATCTCTCTCTCTCTCTATGTATAAAACCCCAAACCTTTTATCAAACCAAACCATCACGCTTCATAAGCACACAGCCACATCTTTTAAAAGGCGTTTTTTAAATGTTCCCCTCATGTTTTTGTTGCTGTCAGGTCATCACATTAGGAGCACCATCTTCATTAATATTGACACTGCACCACGTTGGCAGGTTTTATTGGCAAAACGGTCGCATGAGCACTGACTACAAATGAAAACGACGACTTTTTGGTGACTTTTCAGAGCCTCAGACTAGTTTGTGTGTAGGCCTATATATATATATATATATGCTGTAATATGTTGTTAGAAAACGACTGACAGAAGTGACAAATGACATGACATGATTTTTTTCACAGATGATGCTCAAACCTCCGAGCAATTTGGAGTCTAAATCTAAAAAGCTTGAGGGCCAATTTACAAATTATTATTTAGCAAACATTAATACTACTACGACTACTACTACTAATAATACTATAATAAAATAATAATAATAATAATAATATTAATAATAATAATAATAATAATAATAATAACTTAACTTTTGGGGAGAAAATTGAGACATTCGAGCTGTAACATAACAGCAGGTGGACAAACAGTCCGTATCAATCGGTCCCACTGTGCCACGCTTTGTTATCAGACTTTAAATGATTGGAGTTATTACAAAAGGGGATTCGATAAGCGAACAAAAATGTCTGTGTTCCTGTTATGAATTTACAAACATAGTTATAGTGTACTAAAAGATGAAAGTGCACATCGGCCTGTGTTGTGTTCTGTACACATAGACACCCGGTGCTTTAATACCCCATTTTATCCTTAGACTTATTTTCTGTGAATCAACGATGAAAAATCACTCGAGTAAAATGAAGCATTTGCTAGGAAATCATATATTTCCACGGATAAGGAATAGAATAAGACAGAGAGAGAGGCGGGGGTAGGGGGTAGCAGCGGAGAGCCGTGGATGTCTGACTGAATTAATAGACATGATAATTTCACACTATTTCATAGTGAGCTATCTGTTCCATCACAGCAAAATAAAAGGGTCACTGCGCAGCTGTGGCAAACCCCAAGCGTTATTATGAAGTTTGATGATAGACCGCT
>NC_060150.1:31346144-31374404 GCF_021292245.1 Micropterus dolomieu | reverse complement strand
CCCCCCCCCCCCCCCCCCCCCAGCGCGCCTTTCTTTTTTCTCTCTCTCTATTTTTTCTTCTCTCTGGTACTTTGCTTCAGGCCAGCAATAGCTCGGGGCCACGCCGGTGCCTCCCCATGATAAAGGACTTATACTCTGTCTGTACGCAAAGAAAGCCGCAGCAGCTTCTCTCTCTCCCGAACCTAATCAACTCACTGGCTTGGCCCTTTAACGATTGGTATACACCCCCCGCCTCTGTCTCTCTTTCTCCATCCCTCTCTTTTCCCCTTTCTCTTTTTGTCGTTCTTTCTGTGAGTTAGCCTATTACACATTTAGCGGGGCATTTATTTATTTATCCTTTCACCCCCAAACAAAACCTGAATATAATAATAAATATTATTAGTAGACATAACAACAACAACAACAACAACAACAACAATTATTTTATTATAACATATTCTTCTTCTTCTTCTTCTTCTTCTTATTATTATTACTATATTGCAAAAAACATCTATAGGCTATATCTCTCTATATATAAGCCTACCAAAAACACCATAAAGTGCCTCAAGGTTGCTTTAAACTCACCTGAAGTCGTTCTGAAGTAGTTTTTCTTTTTTTTAGACCTTCTTTTTGACCCCCATGCATTTTGTTGGACATGTACTTTTTATCAAGCATCTCAGAAACCATACAGAGTTTAGGGTGAAAACTTGGGGTGTTCTCAGAATGTGAAGATAAGAACAAAGACATATAGTATTCATTCCTAAAAAGTGTATGCTTGTTACCCCACTCCAAAAATGTATAAAGAAATGGGACACATACTATGGATCTCTTCCCCAGAGGTTGATAGGGACCTAACACTCTAATCCAGATGATAGGGCCCATTCTGTCCATATGTGTTTGCTTCTGCCTTCAGGTCAACCAGTTTTAACTTCATCCAGCAGGAGAAAACACTTGCAGCGACTACAATATTAATTTTTTGATCTAAAGGGAGAGTGGACTGATGTTCAGTGCTAAATTACCACAAATGGCACTATTTTTTTCTTTAAATGTTTTTTTGCTGCTGGTTCTTTGGGTATTGGAAGTAATTATTTTGATAAATGGTGGACATATACCTCCAAAATAAATGTCCACTTCACTTTAATTGGAGAATAAAGTGAACCCAACTCCAAAGGACCTGTGGCAATTCCAAGACCGCTGTTGGTGTGTATGCCTATGCATGTGGAGAAGATACACTACTGTCCGGTCTTTACCCTTTCATCATATTCACCACCACAGTATAAGAAATAAATAAGGAGGGCTCAATTTAATAAAGATAATATCATTTCAGTTTTAACAGTGTACAGTGAACAGTTAGAGATGGAAAAAGAGAGGGGGGGTGGGGTGTCGGTGGGGTGACATGTGACAAAGGTCATGAGCCAGTTTCAAACTAACACTCCTGAGAGGATGTGCTGTCTGAACCTTTTATTGGTACATGCGTGTAAGGACTAAACCAGGCCAGATCGTGACCAAATCATTACCCTAGCCCTAATAAAAATAAAAATGTATCTACTGTATAGCACCTTGAAATGGAAAATGAGAAATTACAAAAGTAACTTGGGGGTTTTTGCTTTTTTATTGAAAGCTGTAAACGTATTGAACTTTCTAATTTTGCTACTTAGCAGTGCGCCTTGCCTGTATTTAGTATTTTTTTACTTTCTGTCGTGCTAAAGATTTTTTATGTTTCATTGTTTAGTTTACAGTTCCACACATAACAGAGTGGAAAACCATGGGAAACAGCATTTAGACTATTGTTACAAGTGAAAGTCTCTATTGAGACCAAAACTAATTGAACTCTGTTTTCCTTCTGGTAGTTCAACAGCACCTTCAGGCGTGGTGACCCTTGTGAACATTTTCAGTGTTAGAGGAAACCTTTTATTAACTTAGAATAAGTCAGTACTTGGAAATCAATTAATAAAATAGGCTAACTGTAGGTGCACGGCTATTTCTGTTGCTGTATTCTGTATTCTCATGGTAGCGTTACTGGACAATATGAAGGAAGGTCTATTTATAGTAAAAATTACACAACATCTATTTGGTTATGTTTTGGTCAGATGAGGCAGAATGATTTTTGGGTTAGTGTTAGACATTTTTGTCATGGTTAGTAAAGAACACATGATTTGTGATCATTTTGGTCATTTTTTGCAGTGGTTTTGTTCAGCATTGCTTAGAACGTTCTCTAGTGGATGAAGAAGTTGTTGAGCTACCTTGGCTAATGTCACTAATAACACTGTACGTCATCTGCCTTCATCATCTCCTTCATTTCTTTTTTGCTATAGGGGACCGCTCTAACACTCATGAATGTCTAGGAAATTAAATGTTCGTGACAGTGCAGAAGTACAATAAAGTTTTTTCAAAGTCATTGTCAGTAGATCCTGTGAGCAGCTGATAATAATGTAATAACTTCACGATAAACAGCCACATTATTAGCTTAAAGGAGAGTCTTGTATGGGTGAGAGAGTTAGAGAGCTTGGTCTGGCCTCTTGTGAAGAAATGGTTTTGATCTTACCACAGGCTAAACACTGCCAACAGGACTTGACATTGCAGAACAATTTCCCAATTACCTTTTGACATGCATATTGACACAAACGCGCAAAACTGTAATTTTCTCTCTGAATTTGTTCGCTTGAGGGGCTCACTTTCATGCCAGTGGATTGTCAGATGTGCTGCTCTCTCTCTCACTTACTCACTATCTCTCTCTCTTTCTCTCTCTCTTTTTCCAGTATGCTTAAATGTGAGTGTCCAGAAAAAGGATTCCCTCTTGACAGCTGGAAAATGGAAAAGTCCATTTTCAAAATGGAGGGGAAAAAGTGTAAGCCTTCTTGAGGCATTGTTCATGAGAAATGCATTTTCTGCCAACATTTAAATCTAGTTGAAGCTTGCGTTTAAGTTTTCTTGTGTGTTAACATTTTGTGTATGGTTATGTTTTTGAAAAGAATATCCCTGAAAGAGTGTGTATTTTCTCACTCGTGGTTTCATGGCTTTTGGAAGCTTTATGGATTTAAATGTGATTTGATAGTTTTCTTTCACAAACAAGTTTAATCTAATACCACTGAACACTTGTGTGCCAAAAACCTCAACCTTTCCCGATAAACTTTGCAAACCTCACAAACATGTTGTCTCTCCATTGTCAATCTCAACGTTCTGGCCAAACTCAACATGCCAGATGACACTGAAATGCCATAATCACTGGGATGTTTTCTTGCATTTGAGATGTCCAGGCAGCAAAGAGAGGAGAGAGGACGATGGCCATGTCATCATGAGCTTGTCATCTCGTTCGGCTTGATTGGCACATGCTAGGCCAGATTACAGGAGCTGGTGTTGATGGAGGGTTACCCTGAGACTCCCAGCCGTCTGCTATCAGGAACCCCTTAAAAACTGGGTCAGACTCAGGCTTGGCTCTGCCCCAAGCCCCTTTGCCCCAGCGTTAGTCCTAATGCAAGTGCTGGTGGAAGAGGAGGATCGAGCCTCAGGCCTCGGATGAAGGCCGAAGCCCAAGCTGGTACCTCAACCCTCCTGAAGTACTCATTTTCAAAATCAGAATCACATGTATTTGTAGCCTTCTTAAATGCCGTTAAAGAAATACAGTATTTCCATCAACTTTAAGTGAGATAAGATAATTGATGACACCTTTGGTTATAAGTGGTAATTCCTTTGTCCTTTCTCAGAGTAGGCAACGGCTTGACACAATTATTTTCAGTGTACACTGTAGCTTCTCACGGTTCTTCATCCTTTTCTCATTTATTTCAAACAAACTGCATTAAACAAATTAATTCTGTCTCTAATATGATAATAGAAAGCAGACCACATGATAATTTTGAGTTTAACACCAGGTCCAGCCTCTGCCCTTCACAATAAAGACCACGTATTCCTGATTTAATCCTAATTTTTGATTTTGATTTTGAATTGATTCCTGATATTTCCACTCGATTAAAAAATAGCTCATTCAACTGTCTCCACGTTGTAAATGATGACAGAAGACAAAAGGGACATAAATAAACTGTATCAGAGGATGTTCATTTGCTTTGAACTCACAATGTTCCACACAATGTACACAGCAAGTCTGGTAACATGTTGATACCTTATGACAACCAGTTCATGACCTGCCAAATTGTTAATGAAACACACATTCAAAAGAAAATATAGAGAAAAAGTCTTTTTGGCACTAAAAAGTAAACGAATGGGTCAAATATAGAGTAGAGGAGAGTTTGTTTGGTTGAGAAATCAAATGACATATCATATAAAGTTCTCACTGGTCTTATTGGGAAACCACATTAATGAGTGTGGTGACAGCGGGTGGAGTTTGACATTAGAGTAACATTCAACCACATGCCATTTAAAACAGTGTGGCTCTATTGCTGTGGCTTAAAAGTCAAAGAAACCTTGAATTCATTATACAACAATTTGTAGTACTTTGAATAGAGACCAGAATATGGCATTTTCTTTAATACAAGGAAAAATATAGCTAACTAGCAGACCATTCTGAAAATGCAACCTGAGTAGATGCATCCATGTCCTGACCCAGTCCTGTAGCCTAGAAGTCGCAAAGCAGATACAAATGAGAAAATGTAAATGCAGCCAATGTGAATTCACTATGGACATCCTCTTTATCTCCCCTGTGGCCTTAGCACACACTTTCAAAGTGTGTAGCCCAAATAAGCTCCATCTTCTTTCAGTAGTCATCTGAATTAAAGCAGCCAAAACTAAGGGCTGGGGCTGAACGCCAAAGCTTTGCAGTGGCAGTGCCATGTTTAACACAAGTTCCATTAAAAAGAGCCCATTACTACTACTGAAGGAAACGATGCCCCGGGCCTCTCTAAAGTGTTGCGAAAACCTCATTGATAATTAAATGTTAGTTACCCCCGGTATGCATCGCTCCCGCACTTTGCTTACCAATCAAACCTCCGCCCACCACCGCTGCCATTCGCTCTCTCCTCACTGTTTATCAAGGAATCATACAGCCCTCTAATAGGTGCCAATTAGAACCAATGGGGGCTCTGGGGTTAATTATTCCCAACACATTATTTGATTGAGCGTATTTAGAGCACTACACTGCCGGGGAAAGATGGTGACAGGAGTAGCGGTAGATAACGCCTTAGTCTTTGTTGATGTACACTCACAGACAGTGACAGACACATGCATGCTGTCGTGCACGCACACACACACACACACACACACACACACACACACACGCACACACACACACACACACACACACACTTCCATATCCTGTTCCCAAGCAGCTGAATTAACTTTTCTTCCTCTTCCTATAGCATTAAGAGTTCTTACTTTGATTCTGTGTTGTACCATGTGCCTCGTGTAAAACAATATAAAAATGGAGAAAAAGGTCTTGTGTTGCACCTCCTGTGCAAACACTACCTATTGATTTGTTTAGGACCATGGTTTCAAAGGCCTTGCTTTGCATACTTGCTCATAACGGCTCGTGTTGATATCTCAAGGTAGCGTGAGAGCAGGATAAAAGAGGCAACTTGTTAATAATTTGTATTGTTGAATAATCTCACTCACACAAGTAAGAAATTGCCCCAAATGTATTAGATTTCACTGCTGATGCAAACAAACAAAAACAACAACCAGCGAAAAATCGTTACGCAGGTTCTTTCAAGTGCAACGTAGACTGTATGGCCATCAATAATACAATAATATGTGAACAGGCAGAAACAAATGTGGATTCAAGCAGCTCTTCTTGAACAGTAAACACTGGCAGGAGAAGAAAGTAAAGAAAGAGCAACACAAAAAAATTATATACACAATGTATCTGATTTATGTTGGGCAAATAGATAATAATCATTATGCCCAAATAGTGCTTCTCTCAGCCACACAGCAAAGAAGCAAAGACATAAAAGTAAGTTGAAAATAAAGCTTTTGACAGGTTGCTAATGGATCGCTGTAGGCCCATCTGTTTCACTGCAAGTAGAGAAATGGTGGGGTTTTGATTTGGGTGTTGAAACTGTTACCACTGTCACTGTAAACAATAATTGTCAAACATATTTACCTCGCAATCGCTTTAGCAGATGTTCCGCTTTTTGTTTCAAGCGGCTTTTTTGTGTGTTGTATCTCCCCTCTGCAGACACAGCACATGCCCCACCACTACCAGCACCACCACCGCTGCACCCCCAACTCGAATATTGAGCAGGTATTTGCGAAAGGTGCTCCAGGGCACAGAGTGCGAGGGATTGGGTGGGGTGGGGTGGGGCGCCGGGGAGAGGGGAGGGTAGTGGGAGGAGGGAAAGGGAGAGAGAAGGAGGGAGCGGGAGATTATCTGGGCCCTTCATCACTGGTTCAGTCCTCGCTCCCCCCCCAGCCTCGTCCTCCTGCTCCTGCCCATCGCGGAGCCCCGAGGGCCCGGGGAGGCGGTCCCGTGCCTTGCAGCCATGCAACCTCTTTATCACTCTAATCTGTTAATTGTAAGCGCTCAATTGGCACATGGTGGCTTTTTATTAGAGCCTCCCAACATAAACTAGACAGGGAATGTAGAAAAGCTGGTGTGGCCCTTGTCTATTCTCTTTTACTCTTTCTGTCTACCATTTAAAGCAGAAGTACACCTGTACACTTCTTCATTTAGCAGGACTCATAGCGATCTCACATTCTTCACACTTAGCCTTTTAAAATCTGATTTATAATTAATACAATTAACGTTTGAATGAACTGTCGACTTTTTAAAAATGTAAAACAGCAATGGAATAAACACTATACTTGATGTTTTGTAGTTTATACTCTGCAACAAAGAATAAAAAAAGCCCATCACACCTGTCACACAAACAATGTATCTCTTTCTCTTTTTAGTTTAACCCCTTGATGTTTTTTTCCCTCACAATGGAGGCTTGGCTCTATAAAAGGAAAATGAATGCAGAGATGACCCTTTACTGCAGGCAAGTGATCAGCAGATCTGATCTCAGGTGTTCAACTCTCCTCCCTCTGCTCCGCCTGCTGTCTTTGTGCAGCTTGTTACATTGAGATGATCCCTTCATATGAGGAGACTCTGAGGGACGACTAGTGGAAGGGCAGAGGTCTCCCTCCAGTCTCGTCCAGTCTTGTCTCTGGCGACTGCCCACCCCCCACCAGCAATTTTTTCTTTGTTTGTTAGACTTGTGGTTTGTATCAATTAGAAGGCTGAGACGTCCACAGGTCTATTTTGAAAAATAAAAGGGATGGGGGATTCACTCAGGCTGTCCAGGTAACATGAATGCAGTCTTCACACACATTCACACACCTTCATTGCTTTCTGTGGCCCAAACAGCTTGTGTTTGTTTTCAAAAGACTTATTAGGAATAAGACCCCTCTCTGCTGGTGCTCTCAAGCCCTCACAAAAGGTCAACAGCAGCTGAATTCTGATAAATCAGTGTGTTTTTCTGTGCAAACGTTATACTCAATATCAGCACTCCACCAAAAGCTTCTGTTAAATGACTGTGACTAATGTACAGCATAGTCAAATTGTGTGCCACAAAAGAAGATAGCAATTTTTTGATTCAAATGTATGAAATGTTTTTTTATGTAGATTATGTTAAGAAAATTACTTGCAAAGAAGCTGAAATTCAAAAGGCGATTTGCATGTTTGTGTCGCAGCTCAGAAGTTGGTTTTGCAATTTCAAAGGTACACACGAGACTGGCGATTGATGCTTTAAAATGTTTGATGTCAAAGTAGCATGGGGGGTGGGGTGGTGTTGGCTATACTTTCAACAAAGTTTTACCTCATGAATCCCGCAGAGAAATACAGCTCCTGCAACTTGGTGACAGAACAATGGAGTGAGCGATTTATGGCTGGCTATTAACAACTCATGCTTTCAGGCCCCCATACTGCAAACAGGTGTTTTATGAGTCCGCCTGCTGTTTATTTCTACCAACTCTTTCAGAGTTTCTATTTGTACTCCTGACCAAGGGTTAAAAAAATGTAACGCTCAGTAGATGACAGCTTCAAATCACATAGTTTATACTTTGTTCCCGTTTGGTTTCATATTTGACTATGTTAGAGGGGAAAAAATTGTCCTGAGAAGAAACACAGGTCCCTTTGCAGCTGGATGATGAATATTTACCTTGTTATGATTGATCACTGACTAAGCCTCTTTTTATTGGTTCTTCACCATAGAGGCAGAAGAATTAGTGCTGCAAGAACATTAAAACTGCCATGAAGGACGTAAAAGGCATGACACCGCCTTGATTGAAAGAGAAACAAATTCATTCAAGTATAAACATGTCAGGCTTACAATCATCATCACACCAGTTTTGCCACCAACAAACGCGATGTCCTTGGCTGCTTATTCCTCTTGTGTTATTGTTCATGTCAGCTTCATCAAGTCACTTGTTTCAAGAAACAAGAAAAAGAAAAACATCATGATAACAAATTGGATTTGGACAGACAGAGATTCAATTTGTTTAATGTGTTTAATAATTCACAGGCAGGAGAGACTTTTGGCTCCTGGTTCAATGGGGTCTTTGTGCATGCGGAGAGAGAGTTTTAGAAGAAGAATCATTTTTGGAAGAATAGATTTGTGACCAAGCATGTGTCAGTGGTTGCACTTGTACAGTCTGTCCGAGCATGGATTTTTATTAATGACTTTGTTTTGATTGAGTCTGTGTTTGAATTTGTGCTTCTCTGAGTGGAAGGATTTGTACGCTTGAGCAAGAAAGCTTATTAAGAACTCTTAGCACCCGTAAAGCTTTTATCTTGATTGTGTGGCCTGGTCACAAGGACTCCATGCGGCAGACAACAGTGGGTGTGATACAGAACTAAACATGCCATGAATCTGTCTATTTTGGGTCAGTAGTGCCACAGAGTGCAGCTGCAGAAACTTGCTGGGCCCTGAATGCTCCTCAATTACATCTACTCATGCTCTCTACAGTTAGTGCAGAGTAAGTGTCATGAATTTGAGGATTGACATCAAGATTCAATGTACATATATATTGCAGGTGCTTAGCTTTGCTTGAGTGACTCCAGTGAATGAGTGCAGCAGAGTTGGCACAAAAGCAAAGCTCAAAGATTTCAGTGAGCCGATAATGAAAAGAACAAGTGGTAAAAGCACATTTTACAGACAATATATATAAGAAATTCCTGTGTCTTTAACCTGCATGTAGTTTTAAACAGAACAGAAGTTTTTATTAAGGTATCATTTTTTTTGTAAAATGAAGGACAAATCTGTGGGAGAGAGGATGTGAAGCCTTTCCTGAATGGATACATTTTCAGGTTAAATCAGAAGACAGGGAGTTTCTCTGCCATCCTCCATGGAGTGAAACTAATCTAATTCACTTTGAGGAATGTAAGCGGGCCAATGCATACAAGGTGTGAGGTGACTGCCTGTAAACAAAACTTCTGAAGGGTTTAATTACAAACTGATGCACATGCAATATAACATTTAGAAAGCTACATTTAACATAACATTGCTACTGTAGCTGCTTTAGCAAATTGTTGAGGTATAAATGTAATGTCTACAGAGGTAAGGACAGCACAATATCTCCTGAAATCTCTGACAAGTCTCTTTGACTGACTGACTTGTTAACCAGCATTCACACTGACGCAAGAGGGAACAACTTTGCTCTATTTCTAATTGCTTCTAAAATGTCTGTGCTTGCACTCATAGTGTAAAGTAATACTCTTTACATTTGTAACAGTTTACAAAGGAGAGAAACAACAAAACTAGCTTGATAGTGGTAACTCATTTTACTAATAAAGATTCTTTTCTATATGCTATAGTTGTAAACAGTTAATGCAGATGTGAAAATTCTCCTCCACATTGCTGCTGTGGAATTTTCTAGTTAATTCCTCTTGGTAGAGAAGAAATAGCTCTTCATTACAGCAAGTAAAAAGTGGGATTTAACCATTGTCTATATGTCTGTGTGACAGGCTTAAACTAATTGTTTGTCTGCTGTTTCCTGATCTGTTGACAGCTTTGTCATTGGTGGTCAAACTTTGCAGGGGGCTGAACATGCCACGCTCTAGTCCGCACTCCAGTTAAATAGCTTTTATTGGGTGACTTTTCGCCAGGCTAAATGGGGATACATTTTATCCATAGTGTTTGGGGAGAGCCTGAGGTGTGTGTGGCCAACATGAATGGAAAGGCTTTGCAACTTAAAGGAGCCTTACCTTCCGGCATTGTTTTATTACAACTACTGTTTACATCTCCCAATACATCCTAAGTATTTCCATTATTAAGTTTGGACAAATCATTTGCCTGGGGTTCAAGGTAGTATGCCATTGAAACATGATCCTACTGTTGATCTTATTACTGCCAAACCAAACAAGCAGAAATCAATTTCAGCAGGAAAGGTAAAGGAAGAAGAAAAAAAGAGGAAATTAGATCAAAACGATCGGGGGTGGTGGTTGCAGCTGTGGGTGCAGGAGAGAGGTGGGGCTAGGAGTTATATATGCCATGAGTGTTTGTTCCCTGCCCAAACAAGTCGACAAATAGTGAGCCGTAATTTCTAAGGCATTAAAAATATTGTACCTCCCTACAGAGCTGTCCACCCCCACCTCCTGCCCTGGAGGTGAAATCAGACACCAAGGATTACAGTTTTTTCATATTCATCACGTACTGTGCTTGGTTTTTAAAGACTCACTCCATACTGTGAGAAAGTATGTTCCAGCTGCCTTGGTACTAACGATGCCCCAAGTCTGATTATTTGACAGCTTTATACACCGGTTTTTCATTTCATACATCGACTTAATAGAGTGTTAATGAAAATACAGATGCTGTTTCTCTGGACTGTGCACCCTGTATTTATTATTTGTTGTTGGGAAGAACTTTCATTAAGTGCTATGAGTTAGTTAAACATAAAAGTGATGTCCAATAATTGAATATTGCAGATCAAACTAAAAGAATTAAGTCCAGTTTTCACTAGGATCTTGTAAGTTAGATTTGGAGCATTAAATCAAGTCTCTGCTACTTTTATTCATAAACCAGCCTAAAAACAAAGACAGGGTAAAGTGCAGTGCTGTGTCCCACTGGACACAAGTACAAGTACAAGTAGTCTGTCCCAGGAGAACTTGCACCCCTGGAGAAGAATGACTGAGAAAAGGATGTGATATATTAGCCCTCGGAGGAAATGCAAAGCAGAGGTTCTGGCAGCTGGCCACTTGGAACCCCTATAAAACAGCAACATGCATAGTCTCTCTGCCATATTCCTCTCATTTGGGTGGCACTGGAGAGCAGAGGAAGGCAGGACGACGCGTTAACACTGTTAATACCAGATGAGTGATGTCATGGAAAAGTTAGCCATGTTTTGCAGCTTCTACCACCACCACCACCACCACCTCCTCCACCACCAACTCCATGTTTGTCCACGCATGGGATGACATTTCACAAATACACCTACTAATTGCACTCAGTATATGTTTGTGTGCAAATATGCATGAATACTAACGCAAACTCAAATGCAAATGCACACAAAGACCAATATACATACCAACCGTAAAGATGTCCATTAAATTTTAGTCTTGAAACAGGTTAATAAACTTCACATTTTAAGGAAAGTTGACAGTGTCTGCATCATCAGAATCTTCATGTATGTGTGTTTGTGCAGATTTTGGCAGTGGATATTATTGTGAATATAATCTGCCCATGATGAACATGAACAGACAAGTCTATGTGAGAATTCCATTGCAAACTTATTTCTAAGCTTATTATACTAAATATTACAAAACAAACTAGGCCATTTGCATTCTGCTTTCACATGGTTAAACCCATGGTGCAGAGCCTGCTACAAACATATGGCATATTCCTTAAAGATCATACATATTTCAAATATGTTAATATGGTACGGAATATATGCAGTGTGAGGTTACAAAACCCACATTAGAAAGCCATGAATTAATCTCATGAAAAATGCAAACCTGTCTAATATTTCTTTGGGACAATCATCAACTGCAAAACAGCTTCTTGCATTCAAAAAGAGAGAACAAATAGTTGAGGGGGAAATGCTAGCTCCCCTAAACACTGCGGTGTTTCCAGCACCGGTCAGCCATGCAGGCTGATCGAAACCAACCAGAATTCCTGGGGACTTTCGCACTCTTACATCATGTAGCAGAGACAGTAATAAGTGAAGAAGCTCTTTTTCTCTACATGCAAATCATTGGGAATGTGCAGGGCCCTTATTGTTGCACACAGTTGATTTTCCAGCTCTGCTGCTTTAAATAGCTTTGTGAGTGGGGCAAGGATCACTAGCATGCTCCTGAACATGCACAAGCAACCTGTTTTCTTTCCTGGGTCGTCAAATACCAACGCTTTAGCATGAGTGCACACACATGCACAAACAAACAGTTACTGGAGAGTGTGAGCACCATGATGAAAACAAGTTACATTCAACACTGTACTAATGACTGAAATGCTTTTTCAAGGCTCAATCTCAAGCAATTCAGAACTGATGTTGAAATGAATTGTGTACTGTAGCTTTATGGCTGTGGCAACACTAATTGCATGTTATCTTTGCAGAACACTACGGTCTGGCTTTGATTACATAATCTTTTCTATATGTGCTCTCTAGTGTGGAACTGTCAAGGCAGTAAACCTGTCTGAATCTGTCACTCACAGCGGTCAGTATAGATGATTGCATGTCAACGCATGCTCCACCAGAAAAACAACAAAAATCCCTTCCCTTGTATTCACCCCTAACAAAATCATAAAGCAAGAAGGTATCTTTAATCTTTACACACACACATTTTAGGCCTAATATTGTTTACTACACAACAACTAAATAAAACATAGCACCGATTTGTCAAGCTAATGTATCTCTCTACACTCAAGTCAAAACATATTTATCTTAAAACTTTAAAGAACAGCTGTATTTTATCAAACAGGAGCTTGGCCTTAAAAACAGTGCTCTCACCGCTCCTTTACCGCTCACAAATCTTAAGAGAAGACAGCCTTTCTTTGATGCCAGACAACCCAAACGGCAAACATAATACTGTCTGCAAAGTGTGAATATTTGTATCCGTTTTTTCCTTCCTCTTCTCTTTTTTTCTGCCTGCCCTGCTGTCTGCCTGTGTTGTTTTGAAACGGTGAATAGATTTAAAAGATGCAGGATGACAAGACAAAGAGCTGGGGAATAGCCCCCGGGCGCTTGTGCTTTAAGTCATGCCATTTCCTTGCATGGCAGGCAGCCCTAAATAAGTTACTTATAAGCATTTATTGATGCACAAGTGTGGCATCTGTTCCTAGGCTGCGGTTCTGGATGTAATTAGCTCAGAACCTTACGCACTTCAATCAAGCGACACATTACGAGTTACAACTCCCCCACACCCCCTCCCCTTCAATGTTTCTTCCTCATTCCCTCTTTCAATCTCTCTCGCTTGGGTGTTTTACTCATTCACACTGCGCGGAATCCTCCATGCACAGTAATTACTGCACGATAACCTCCATCATCATTATCATTATCGTCTCCAGCATTCAGCCCGCATAGTGGGGACTGCCTAACTGTAAAGCCTGCTGTAGTGTGGGGACTCGCTTTGATGACATCATCGCTGATAAAGGGACACTAAACAATCAAATAGGCACATGAAATCAGTTTCTGGTTCATGCGCGTGCTATTTCACAGAGCCAGATTTGAAACGACCCCTGAAATTCTTTTAATAGGGTTTGTTTCACTGTGTACAGATCGCTTTGTTGCCTTGTGTGCACACACACAGACATACCGTGGTGTGTGTTTGTCTCTGCGTGTCCGTGTGCATGTACTTAGGCACGGCGCAAAGAGGAATTAAATTTGATTAATTTCAGACGGATTTTGGAAATATAAACTATTCATTTTGTTACATAGAACACAAGAGAAGGTTTAAACCTAGCCCAGGGGTACAGCCTTTGTGTTGAGTCTCCTTTGATATTACTGAAGGCTTTTTATTGAGCTCTTGACATGATAGATAAACCATACAGTGGATTGAATGGCCTTCCTCTGCAGCACCCAGTAAATGCCATTTGCCATTAACAATGCTGCAGTGGGGTACATAAACCATTAATATAACCTTTATGACCATGCGGTCTAACTGAGCATGTCTCCTATATGCAGCTCCTCTTCTGATGGACGTGTTAGCTGAGGCCTCCTCTCAATACCACTAAAAGAAGAATTTAATTGCACCAAACAGATGAGATGACAGACATTAGCTTTTTAAAGGCTGTCGTAAAATGGAGACAGGATGAAAAACATACGAACTGGTACACCTATCTCCTGCAAACTCAGTCAATAAAAACTGTACCCTCCCAGTGGAGGAAAAAAGGCAGCTTGTTGTTTCTATGTGGTCTGAAAAAGCCTGTAACCAGTAAGGGAGTCTATGACCTGCTGTGTGGGTTTAATTGACGAGACAGGACGAGTGCCTCTTCCAGGCCATGGAGGTGGAGAGGGTGGAGAATGACAGGTGATCAGTCACAAGATGAGTGGGCCCAGTATAGAGACCTGTGGGGTGCCTCAGACCCTCGGCCACTCCAGCAGGGCCTGGCCATTGATCATCACTGGGGGCCTATCAAGGAAGGGATGTGACTAAAGCAGGCATGCGTGGAACAATGGTCCATAGTTTGGCCGACGTGCTTAAGCAGCTGGGCGTCAGTGCCTTTAATAGAAGGGGTAGACTCCCTCTGTATGGACCACAAAGCATTGTCTGTTTCCCCCCTTGGACAGAAAAGGTGGTTTTCTGCTAGGGGCCGTACCCACTATCATGTGGTGGCTTTTTCCCCCTCAGCCAGCAGTCTCCATCAGCTGAATGGACTTTGTGGCTGACATGGTCTATATGTTTGTGTGTGGATGGAGGGGGGACGCTACAAAGGAAGAAAGCAGCCCATTGAGTCACATAGCAAGGGGGAGAACACACACAGCATATCACAAGGGAGCATCTGGTAGGAGGAATGTGTACATGATGTCAAATGATAGTCCAAAGATAGGCCTCCCTTCATAAAAACTGGAGAGGGTGATGAAGGGCAGCCCTGACAAGAAGAGTCAAGAGGAAGAGAGTCTTGTTTGTGTTGCCTTGTTGGAGAGTTTTCTTAATGGGGTTCGTTGGCAACGCAGTGCAAGATTGGGGAGGTCTTGCTGTCTTGTGACACATGAGTAGGAATGTTTCCATGACCAAGTAAAGGGTCTGACCCAAATTGTGCGGTTGGCTGGTGAAACAGACAACACAATAGTTTCTTCTCCCATTCCCTTCAACATCCACACCAACATACGTCTGTCTGGAAAGATAAAAAAGGTTTGAAGAGCATGGGTGCAAATCCACCTTGATCCGTCCTCTGAATGCACACTTACTGTCAGGTAGGCCAAGGCATGTTCAGGCACATGGGAGCCATTAAGAATCCTGCAAACACCTGCTGTAATGCTGTGCAGTTTTTGAGTGTGGCTATCAAATCACCACCTGTCTATGGATAGGTTTTGGGAAGATACGACCCTTTTTCATGAATATCTTTAAGTGTACTTAAAAATGGACCTGTTATTAGGTATAAGGATAACCACGGAGAAGATTTTTAAGATTTTCATTTTGCTAAGTCTGGAAAAAATTTGTATCGTTCAGCTACCAATTAAGTATCATTATACAATTATTTCATTATATAGAGATATGTGTGTTATTGCTATGGGTACTCTCTTATTTATGTCTATTATTTGCAGTGTTTTAAACCTTAAAATAATAGATTGATGCAGCCCAGCATCCTGGTGGCATACCTTATATGTAGCAAGTCAGAAAGTAAAGGTGTGGAGGTCGGGGTAGATGGGCGTGAAGCTTTCATGCCTGACACCAGAGTTTTTTTAAAACCATAACCAAGATCACTTCCTACCCACAACAAAAAGTGTTTTAGTTCAATCTGGTTGCATAGTTATCATTCTGCCTTAATGTTAGCTATACACAGCACCGCATAACACGTTAAGATTATTAATATTTTATTCAACATTTCATCAGAGAATTAGAAGTGCCCATGTCCCCAAATTCTCGCTGGCTGTGGTCCCAGCCAGCCAGCCACAGAGCTTCATACAGACCAAGTGGAAGCGGGAAATAGAGGATCAAGCAGCCATTTATCATGCACTTGTCAGATGTTGACCTCCTTACCATTAGCAGGCAGATGTCGCACAGCACCCTGTGTCTGTGCTTTCAGAAACAGCCAGGACCACCAATCAGTTTGCATAAAGACATTCACATATACACATGAACACAAAACATTTGTAAGTCTGTGGGGACAGAGCCTGGGTAAGGTAGAGTGAATGGTGGTTGTGGGCAAGTCATGGGGGAACACTCACCTCAGCTCTAAAACCCCTAGCTGGTTGACCTATCCACCTCTCTCTTGTAGTGTATCTTTTAGCCTCTTTTTCTGTCCCTTGGGGTCTGGTGGACGGAGATCTTCCCAAGGGGGCCCTCCTTTAAGCCACCTGACTATTACCTGTGGACTGAGCTGTCACAGTTAGCTACCTGCACAGGGGAGATACAGCATACACACATTAACGCACTCACACACACACACTCTGGTGGTGACACCCTGAGGGAGTGTTGTGGCAGGGGAGAATGAGACTACCAGGGGACCCAGCAGCTCTGGGGAAAGAGAGCATGCCATCAGTCAGGAGCTGGCCATGTGCTGGCTGTGACATGAGCGAAATAGCTGTATAGGTAGCAAAAAAACTATGTCTTAGGGTGATACATGTGGGAATACTTTGCCAATAATGAGCAATCGGTATGAGCCACAAGGATAACAGTAGCAATAACAAAAAGAGCATTCGGGAGCAATTTGGAGAGCTAAAAAATCGTCAGTTCTTATGATCAACTATTTTTTCAGATAAATTGGTTTCTATGCAAACATAGGCTAACTGAATAATGATATTTTCTAATGTTAAGTAAGATTAAGTAGTAGATCACTAGCAATAAAAATGTTAGAGATTATGTGAAATAAGTTAAAATTGTAAGGATATATTTTAGTCTAGCCAAAGTGGTTTGTCTGATCAAAATATGTATAACAAAGTGTAAGAAAAGAAAGGGAAGGATCACACAGGAACAGGGCAGTGGATGAACAGGGCTATTTTGATAAATACAGTCAGCAAAAACAAAGGCTGGTTATTTAACATACATAATGTTTATTTGTTTTGTGAAGTGTGACTATTTCTTCAGTGGGGGAGATGCTGTTTGTCCTGCCCCCGCTGCTGAAACAAATCCTAGAGGATATATTGCATCTATAGATATAACATCACATTACATTGAAGTCCACCAGTTAGAGAATGGCTATTCATTTATGAACGCTGTCTGTGTAACAATGCTAATAACATAGACTTTTTTCTTTAGCAAATTTTGGTAAATGAGTGTCAGTTTGGTCTTGAAACAATCTGCCCATGCTAATCCCTATCCTATCCATAATCTTCAGTGCGTCACGCATCACTGACCTTTCTTCTGTTGTGTTATATTGTATCAGCTAATTTAATAATGCTAAGCATTCGTGCCTGCGTCCTTGCATTTAGACTCTTTTACCTTGTTTAGTTAAACAAACAGTCATCACTTTGTATAGTCTGACAGCAAGGGTTCTGTTAGCATCTCTGCAGCTCCTCTCCACCCCCCATAAGAAAGCCCAAGTGAATTAATAGCTTGGTTTGGTGAAAGGCAGGGCTAACTCATCAGCTATGTCAATGATGTGCCCTCCAGACAGAATCTCTTCTATTTTAGATACATCTGAAAGTCACCATGCAGCTAGGTTTTTAAACGATAATTGCATTTCATGCCTTGTTATAACATCACTAGGCTGTTTTGGGCATTGTCCAGCTGAGCTACATTTGGCCTGGCTGGGGCAAAGTGGCAGTGGAGGTCCTATGTCCCAGCTTGTTACGCCCCTGATGTGCCGGCTTTTGCTATCAAGTGAATTCAGACGTCCTAGGGCCACTGTAACTTTATTAAGCACAATGCCAACCCTATGTAGCGCCCAAGACAAGGCAGGAGGGAGGTGAGGTGGACAAAGCAGACTATTGTGGGTGAGGTTGGTGGACTGGTGTGGACAACCACATGCTCCTTTCCCACACTTATAAGTTGGGGCCAGCATCCGAAAATAACAGCTGAGGGATAATAACAGCAAGAGACAGCAGGAATGAACAGTTTTGATAAAGAGAGCATGCCACTGTTTTTGTGTTTAAATCTATTATTACTTTGTGATATGCTGTATTATTTACATTCTCCTGAACTGACATGATCACTTTTGCAAACACTGACCCAACCAGATCAATGTTTCCTTGCTCTATGCTTATTTCGGAGAGTCATCGTAGATTAATGAAAGTAGAGTCACTTCTTTTTATGGTCTGATAACACCAAACTAAAAATACTCTGTTGCAAGTAAAAATACTCTGTTGCAAGTAAAAGTACTTAATTTAAAATGTTACTTAAGTAATAGTATGTAAGTATAATCAGGAAAATTGACTTAAAGTATTCAAAGTAAAATGTCCACTGTGACTGTTATACTGTTATACGGTTACATATTAGATTATTATAACTCATGCGTTAATGTAAAAGCAGGAGCTGGTGAGGTTTAGCTCATTTTGAGCTATTTTGTATCAGACTGCATCGAATGATTCTTTTCATTATGGATTATTCTGTGGATTATTTTCTCCATTAATCAATTAATTGTTTTGTTTGTAATATTGCAGAGCCCAAAGTGATAAAATGCTTGTTTTTTTTGCCTTTATTTAAAAAGAAACTAAATAATCAAAATAAAAAGCAGCAAAACTTCATTTGTGCTGGAATCTTGAAATGTTTTTACATGAAAAATGACTTAAATGATCAAAATAGTACTGATTTACTATTCACCACTGGTGTCATATGTGTAAGTAACTCATGACTGTTATCTTTTTAGTCATTGTGGTCATTTTAAAAAAGCCCTGTTGTAAAAATAATTCATTTATAACATGGAGAAGACCATAAAAATATGGAGTATAAGGGATAAGGTTAAAAAAGTTTTTTTGTATTTTTTTTTATAAAAGAAGTCTTTTCAAATATTGTGACTTTCCATTAATTTACACCAAATATAATCAGTGAGGTTTACATTTGACAAATTCATCATATTACACACACTACACTGAAAATCTGTATCAGAGAAATAGTAATGGAGAGATAAAAGTGAAAAACAGCTAATTATTCTACACAAAAACAGGTGATAGTAAAATTACCACAGTGTACTCAATACATACTGAATGTCTAGGCAGCAGTTTGGTTTCAAATACATTATGTTAAAGTATTCTGCTGATATTTTTTACATTTGCACAGAAAGAACTTGTTGTTGCAAGTGAGCAGTGTCTTCTGCCTGAGCTGAAAGGTTGTACCCTGGTGCAAAGCACTGACCAGCGGGGCCTCCAGACAGTGGAGGAGACGGCCACGCAGAAAACAATCTTCTGCTTGTTTCTGCTTTACCTCCTCTGACATGGCCTGACCCCTCAATCGATCTCCTCTCTACACAATGGGCTTCCTCCTGAAGAGCAGACCATGCGTGTGTGTGTGTGTGTGTGTGTGTGTGTGTGTGTCCTCTTTCCTGACAACATATTTTGTTCTAACCAACATGCCCAGAACTCTCCAAGTCTCCAAGGTGTTTTCCAGAAAGGCCAATTCTGATGTTCATAAAATGTTGCTACAGCCTGGAAGTTGTGAACATGCTGATATTCTTTTTATGCTGAAAATGTAAATAGAAAAAGATGGACATACATAAGGCATTTTTTACGTTTCAGTACTCATCACCTGAGGTGTTTGGGTTTCTTTCCTGGAAATTTTCAGGAACATTTACCCATTTACCAGCAGAGAGAGTAGGTTTGTGTTTATGCTTGTCAACATCAATGACAAAAAGCAAGTTGAATCATCTTACCACACACACACATGCTCATGCGCATACTCACACAGGCTTGTATGCACACAAACACTGCCCACTCGTCTTATTTTACACTGCTTGTTAGAAGTAAATACAGTACAGTGAGTAAACCAGGACCCCTGCCAAAAAAAGAGAAAAAAAAAAAAATCAAAATCAAGAGAAAATAAAATGAAATTGAGAGAGGGAGCGAGGAGAAAGGGATAGAGAGGGAGCTGTTTGGGCCTAGAAAGTGACTTGAGATAAAAATAACTAGTCACACGACACAGAGCAGATCTGGGCGCTGTTTCTCTTGCCCCGGGGCTCGGCCTGCCCAGCCGCCACTGCGAGAGAGAGAGAGAGAGAGAGAGAGAGAGAGGAAGGATAAAGAAGTGATGGCAAAAAATGAGTGAAGGTTTGGGGGATGGATGTATGGATGTATGGATGGATGGATTGATGGATGGATGGATGAGGGACTGGATAGAGTGAACAGGGGAGAAGGTGGTAGTAAGGGGCAACAATCTGTAAAGCTCACAGAGGGAGGTAGAAATGGAGAAAATGTACAGGGGTGATTGGAAGAGGGAAGGAGAAAAAGAAGACTGAGGGACAAAAAAATAGAGAATGATAGAGAAAATGAACGGTTCCCAAGGGTCCCATTTCTTCCCCCCCTGTCCGGCCCGCTGACAAATAAATACATATTTAAATAAATAATAAAACAGACAAAGGAGTATATTAATACTCTCTTGTTAAAGTAAAATCTGTCTGGCACAACATGGTATCTAGCTCCTCATACTCTATAGAGTAAGAAAAAAAAAGAAAGAAAGAAAGGAGAAGTTGTGTTTGATGTATGGGCTCTTGCTTACTATTGTGAGTCCCCCTGAATATGCTGCAGGCAAAACAAAAATCTTTTGTGATTAATTGGAAAAAAGTGGACTATTATGAACTGACTGCACAACAGCCAGTGTATACAGTAATATAAATACTAAATGAGCACCACACAATGCGATGCAAATAGCTGGCAAGGGAGTGAGAAACAAGGTAGGAGTGTTCAAAGCTCTTAATATGTATTCAGCTATTGAATTAATTAATGCATTATGTATGGCTCTTTCCCTTCCTCTTTGGGAGGGAGTTTTCTATTGTTTCTTGTACATTGATAACAGCTATAATATGGTGGTGGTGGTGGAGTCCCTGAGTGAATTTTTGGTTCAAACCAATTTGGACCAAATTCTGGTTTGTGGGAATTTATTTGTACGAACCCAAACTGAATGATACTGATCATTGGCTGGCAAGTCTGCAAGCTCTATTACAGTATACAACCTAAAATGGATTAGAACATATTAAAACACTTTTAAAGTGAAGAGGTAATTGCATCACATTAAAGGGTCAGCTCACTGAAAAGAACCCAAACATACATCTTGCTATACAGATAGCGTTGGGTTTTGGCAAGGTTTGGTGATCTCTGCCACAGACATACAGACTTATGCTCCAGTACAGTGGTGCTGAATGATATAATTTGTTCAGTTCTTTAAACATCCTAAAATTACAATTAAAAAACCTCTTTCAAGAAACAATATTGATCTTACACGTGAAAAGACCTCACTGCCAAACATTCTTGGCTAGCACAAACATTACATACACTAACTATAGTTTTTAATACAACGGCTAATGCAGATCTGAAAACCTAGCCAAATAAACCTGAAACTATACAAAAGGGCAGTGAATCCAGACACTGGTAGGAATGGAGTGTTCAAACACCTCCATCACTGAAGGTGATCCTCTTTTAAAGTCCAAAATTAACAAGCAAACTGGAGCGAATCATCTTCAGTCTGGCCTCTGCAACGACGTTAAAACTTTTATTTTTCTCTCTGTCAATGTGCAACTGACTGACAGCAGTGTGTTTCCATCCTGACACCATATGCCCTCCATGCTGCTTAACAACCTCGTCAGTGGAGTCTGCAAAGGACCATAAAAAATAGGCGACCGCGGATAACGCCTGATGGCCATTGTTGGCATCAGGAGGGGGGTCCCCCCCTCCTGAAGCAGGGCTAATTAACCGACAGGCTTATCTAATGATACCCCTATCTCTCTCTTTCTGTCTATCTCTCTCTCTCTCAGTCTCGGCCCCCCTTAGACACTTCTCCCTGCACGCTGACATTGTTTTCTATTATTATTCAGGCTCTGATGCCTCGGTAAGTAGTAAAAAGCCTGTTGACCATTCAGTGGCCAGTGGAGAAGAGAGCTTGGGGTGTGGATAATTAAAAGTTCCCCAGGTCTCAGGCCCTCAGGGGTTAAAAGCAGGGGAGGAACTGAGGGTTTGAGGGGCTGAAGCAGGGGCCCTCGGTGGTGATGTACAAGTCGCTCTTTTGCAATCTGATGTCAAGCCCCACAAAAAATGTGTCCCAATTTGTCCCAAGTGTAGTTTATATGTTCATAGTTTATATATTAAAATACATAGAAGAATAACTGGACAGTTAGCATGAGTAGTGACAGAAGAGAAGAGACAGAAACTGCCCTACCTGCAGAACATCAGTGGCATTCACATCAAATATATCCCCAAAATAAAATGAAAAAACAAAACAAAACATCGCAGATCTTATGGATTATCACTTCTGCACCTGAAATCCTCTGGTTCTTGCAGGCTGTGGGCTAATGTGCCTATCACTTATCTTTTACACCCTGATATTGTTAATCTGGCTGTAGCTGTAATGTGAAAATTAATTATTTTTGTTTTGGATCTGAATGCCTTTTTCATTTGGACAATGGGTGTTGTTTTGTATGGAAATGATGTTACATATGATTGGCCCTCTTCCCTACATATTCACTTTACATTAAGACCAATACAATGTTTGTAATTTTTGAACAAAATTCTCAACACATAACTTCACCCCAACCCACATCACAGTGAACTGAAGCAAGGACTGTGGCCACAAAGCCCCTCTTCTCCGATCAGTCAGCTGATTAACGTTCATTACTGATTGGCTCTGAGCTGATTGCATCCCATCATCAAGAAATCCCCTCTAGCCCAAAGGCATGTGTGTGTGTGTGTGTGTGTTTGTGTGTGTGTGTGTGTGTGTGTGTGTGTGTGTGTGAGTATATATGATGGGGGCTGTCACAGCTCACTCGATTACTGGGAGGTGAGGAGGGGAATAGAGGGGGAGGGTTTGACCATCACAACACACACACAGAAATGCACACACAACCCAGGGTCAAAGAGGTGTTAACAGAGGGCACAGAAATCACATTTTAGGAGGGAAATGTTTTTGCAACAATCTCTATTGGCTGGCCATTCTTCAATCCTACCTCCATCGCCTTTCTTCCCATCCTCCTTTTTTGGAGGCAGATTTAAGCTGGGTCAAGCAGAAACACTAGCCCAGTTTCCGCTGCTATGGCCGATAAGGCATTGTACCTTGGCCCAGTAAACAATGGGATGCCATCTGTCCATTAGTGAGAGCACAGCGTGAGGAGAGAGAGAGAGAGAGAGAGAAAGAGGACCCATTAGTGGGTCCAATGTGAGGGCAACTTGAAACACATGAACGGGAGAGCTACTCAGCGAGGGGTCAAGCAAGTTGGTGCAACATTTGGGTGAAACTTTTTCCATAAAAGTATTTCATGTTTTAGCTGTGATTCCACTATATACTCGCTTTCATGAAAAATTAGCATAAACAAAAATGAGTTTCATTTTGGAATTTATACAGTTGATGGTTGTAGAATATATTGTTGTATACTCTTTATCAGGGTCTCAATATGAAAACAACTTCAAATCATCATCATCATCATCAAAATCTAATTCATGATTTCAGCATGAATTTTGGTCATTCATGAATATGAAATAAAAAGATTACAACTCGGTGAGCCTCTGAGGCTTAGCTAAAACGGTGAACACAAAGATGGCCTGGGGCAATGCATGTCTCCCCCTCCAGCCATGACCCTAGAAAGACCACTGCAAAATATCCCCATAGGCTCTATAATATCTGTAGCTAACATTCAAATGGAAAGTTGAAGTCAAAGATCTTCCATCACAATAATAGCAGATATGTATGAGAGAAATTACCACCATCAGGTGATTCATTCTCTTTTGCTCATATGGGGCTAGGATCAAAGCACTCTTGGTGTGGGGGGTACATAATGTGAACTGATTGAGTGCTAACAGTAAATTAGCACCTGTTGAACATTTCAGGGCTAAAATAATAATAAAAAAAACACTCAGTTGCACAAACATTTTATTTGCTGCTGCATTAAAACACTTAACGATGTTGTTCCATATGCAGAACACATTAGTGTATTTATAGGTAAAGCTCTGTTCTTTTGTTACAGTGCTCAATACTCACCAAGATTTCTCATTTTTAGTGAAAGAACTTAAATGTTTAAATTCATCAGGTTTTTCCGCATAATAATGTGAGGACTCATGTTTCCTCGCTCACTTAGTCTTCTTTTCCCCTTTCTCTGTCTCCCTCTGTCTGTACCCGTCATCTGTCTTCCTCTACTTTTCTATCCACAGCCGTAAATGCTTAACTCTCTTTTTCTTTCTCACACACACCCAGGAAACTACTAGAAGTTGTGGCTTCACAGCTTCTCATCAGAGTGAAGTAGTAACGGGTACAAATGTCTGCTCTTTAGATGACACTATGCGGTGCAGTCCTGGCACTCTAGGGACACTGTGGAAGTGCTGCAAAAGAAATTGATCTGAAAACTGTTGTGTGAGTATGAGCAAGTACATTTATGCCTATCATAGATGTGTTCAAGAATAGTGATGGAAGTTTATGGATGTGCGTTTGGAAATGTGGACATTTATGCATAGGTATAAATGTGTGTGATAAGTGTGTGCATGTACGTACATGTGCTTATGTGCCATGGACTGACTGTGGGGGGCTGCACACACATCTCAGCTCCATCCCTTAGGCAAAGAAGTCCTTCCAGAGTGTTTTCACTAAACAATGTATTTCTCACTTTAGGTTGTAACGATACAAAAAAAGTGTTGTTTTCTGCTGCTGAAATTTGACAGGGTGTAATACATGCTTGAACCATGGCACACCTTGACAAGCCAGCAGTGGCGAATGAGTAGAACTGTATGAACGTCAAGCAGTGTGGCAACGTAGCGGAGCGTATATGCTCAACTGAAACGCCACACATGGGTAGAGTTTAAAAAAAGCCAAGTTGGCCAGCCAGTTTTCAATGGGCTTCATGTGGCCAGGTGTCAGATGACTCTGAACCCAACATTTAAATAACAATGCAATTTGAATAGAAAACAAATAAGAGAAATTGAAACTGGGTAAATTTGTAGTAAAAATTAAATGAAGTTCTGTGTAGAATAGACTTTAATTGTGTGAACTTCACATCTGTCAGTGTAAAGCAGCACAATTCATGCTAGTTATTGAAGCAGGATGAGGAAATAGTCAGAGAGAAGGAGATAGAAAGGAGGAGAAAAATGTGTTGACTGAAAAAAGGCAGACTGACAGAGAAAAGGGGAGAGACAGAGAGCCTGAGGGAGCATTGGGAAGGAGGGGGAGGTGGTGGGCTACCTGCTGCGAAACTTCAAAGTCCAAGCTGTCACCTACATTATTTGACCTTTCACCCCCCACAAACCCCATCATCATATTATTGTTCCAGTGTCTTGTATGCCACTATATCACTTTCTGGTAAAAAAAAAAATTAAATAAAATGAAATTTTTCGAAAGAAAGGGAGAACAGGAAGAGGTGAAAATGTGGGATCTGAAGATGCGCTCCATCCCTCTATAGATTTACATTTCTTTATCTCTTTCTCTTTCTCAGTCTGGCCTTCTCCTTTGCTCTATTTTCTCTCTCTCAATCTCCTTCTATCTATCTTCTAGTGATGGTGGTAAAGAGAAGATGCCTTAAAATGATTAGAGTTAAATAAACGGTGGCGGGGCCTCAGGGCCTGGAGGCAGAACTGATGTGAAATCAAGATGCTATCAGCCAGGTGTAGCCACATTCACCTGGCACTGCAACAACAACAACAACATGAATAACTGCCATGCATGCCACTAAATTAGCAGGATTTACATACATTTCTTCTTAAAACTGGGACAGGGACGAGGCAGCCTAGAAAGCATGCAAGGAAGCACCTCGGAGTCAACTCGCTTAGATTCTAACCTCCCACTACCACACAAGTACCCTGACATATACAAAAAATACACCATGAGGACTGATCTGATCAAGTTTTCGGCCAGCTTATCAGCACAAACAATTTGTGGACAGATTACCATAATTGAAAAAGATCAGTCTGCTGCAAAGCTCTATTTTTCTCAACCTCCATTTGCTGTAGAGATATTCCAAGATAGCTGATAATGGAGCAACAAAAGCCACACAGGCTGACGAGCCATTTATATGTCTAGGTACATCAGGACACAGCAAAGACAGCTGAGGTGTTCCCATGTCAACATCAATCAATTTGTGCAGACTGAAAAATGGCATTTTTTACAGTACATGTAAGAAAGTGCATTCTTACATGTACGGTGAAGATCAAACATACTGAACCTTTCAGAGTGCTTTAAAACATATACTTGCACATACACAAATTCACTTAATGAAACTACAGCAGCTTTAAGAGAAAACCTTGACAGTTGTTCTGTTTATGCTTCTGTTTAATCACAGTTTTTGTAAGAAGGTAATCACTGACGATGTTTGACGTCATGAAAGCCTTATCATCTTTCTATCTGTGTGTGTGTGTGTGTGTGTGTGCGTTTTGTGTATATCTAAGGTCATGCCTGGATGGCTATTTATCTTTTTTGTGTTACAGTGCCTTAGGGAGATACTGAAATCTGATAAGCCAAGCAGGAGTGTAAATACCTCGCTACTTTAACGTCACTGTCAAGAGGACACACCTTGTTGTGTGTGTATTTGTTTAGTTTAGTTAAATTATTTAGAAACAAGTCCAAATACAATAGTTAAAAAAGGAAATGCCAGTGTATAAGACAATTGTCAGGTATGACGCGACAAAGTCCAGGACTTATTTCCATTGTGGTCCCTGATGATTCATCTGACTGTGCTCTCCACAACAACATGAAGTTAGCCGTTCAATGTCCAAAGCAGAAGTCACCTGATCACATCGTGAAACGTCAAAGAACAACAGTCTATTTACATTTAAATATGCCACTAAAATAAATATTTTATAAATGTATATATTTTTAAAACCCATTTACAGTTATTTAGAGATGTTATCTTACAGCATCTGTTTGACCTTTTTCTTAAAGACTTGTGGGTTCTGCACCTCCTTGATTACAGCAGGCAGTTTATGTCACTCCATAGCACCAGCATTGATTAACAAGACCTTACGTGGTTTCAGTTCTAAGAAGGTACAGGTTAGCTACCCTAGCTCTGGTTTTGTGGTTATGGACTTTTTCTAACTTTTTAAAGCACTCGTTGAGATAACTAGGGGCTCTGCGTTTAAGATCCCATGGGCCATTTTAAGTTTTATTTGGTTTTGTCCTAAACCGGAAGCCATTGGAGCTGAAAGAACTGAGACCTGCACACATGACTACTATGATCTAGACCTAGTGAGTACTTTCAGCACTTTGTTTCATGTTACTTGAAGTTTCTGTTTCAAGCCTTTGTTAAGGCCCCAGTACTATGAGCTAACAGCATAGTGCAAGTGACACTGGACTAAGCAGGAGGCCAAAAACTATAGGGACACGTAGTCCAGTAGTCTAGTTCTGGTGTTGTTCTCTGCCACCTCAATAATGTCCCCCTTCATGGACATCCACACTCGGACAGAGGTATGGAAGGAGATTAGTCAGGGGATGTACCTCAAACTTTGCACCATCTGTTTCCACATATAACTGTTTGTTATTGGTATTATATTCCCCTGAGCGGCCCACTGTTACTTCCTTCGATTTGATAGTTTGCTGTCAGAGAAGGCCCCAGGCATTGATGAATATCCCCAGACAGTAATGAACAAAGACAATAATAAGTCCAGCCACGTTAACTTGCTTCTTGGTTACAGGTGCAATCTGTTTGTGGGCTTTTATTCCAAGAGGGATATATGAACGTGAGCAACATACCTAGTTTCCCAAGACCAACGTTCTGTAACTTTGCATTCTATACATGTTAAGTTAATAATGTCACGACCCCCCGGCCGTAATCCTGGCCTTCTGTAATCTGGCGTGGTCTCCGGTGCTCCTGTCTGCTCACCTGGCTCATCACTTCAATCAAGCACACCTGTTCCACATCCTGCATCTACTCACTCGCCGGATAGCTGTACCACTCAGTACGAGCACACGCCAGCCAAACTTAGTCTTGAAATCTGAATCTTGTCTGAATTTTGAGATACAGATTGTTAACTTGTCTTTTTCCTTGTCTTGACCGCAGAGTACCAGCCTGGACCTCGGACTCAGTTCAACTCACCTGAACCACGGGCCCCAGAGCACAGGAACCCGGGCCCCAAATTCCCAGGCCATCTCAACATCTACCCCCAGTCCACATCTCTGTTTACACCTTTTTGAATAAATTCACCTTT
>NC_060150.1:31314317-31346044 GCF_021292245.1 Micropterus dolomieu | reverse complement strand
ATGAAACTACAGCAGCTTTAAGAGAAAACCTTGACAGTTGTTCTGTTTATGCTTCTGTTTAATCACAGTTTTTGTAAGAAGGTAATCACTGACGATGTTTGACGTCATGAAAGCCTTATCATCTTTCTATCTGTGTGTGTGTGTGTGTGTGTGTGCGTTTTGTGTATATCTAAGGTCATGCCTGGATGGCTATTTATCTTTTTTGTGTTACAGTGCCTTAGGGAGATACTGAAATCTGATAAGCCAAGCAGGAGTGTAAATACCTCGCTACTTTAACGTCACTGTCAAGAGGACACACCTTGTTGTGTGTGTATTTGTTTAGTTTAGTTAAATTATTTAGAAACAAGTCCAAATACAATAGTTAAAAAAGGAAATGCCAGTGTATAAGACAATTGTCAGGTATGACGCGACAAAGTCCAGGACTTATTTCCATTGTGGTCCCTGATGATTCATCTGACTGTGCTCTCCACAACAACATGAAGTTAGCCGTTCAATGTCCAAAGCAGAAGTCACCTGATCACATCGTGAAACGTCAAAGAACAACAGTCTATTTACATTTAAATATGCCACTAAAATAAATATTTTATAAATGTATATATTTTTAAAACCCATTTACAGTTATTTAGAGATGTTATCTTACAGCATCTGTTTGACCTTTTTCTTAAAGACTTGTGGGTTCTGCACCTCCTTGATTACAGCAGGCAGTTTATGTCACTCCATAGCACCAGCATTGATTAACAAGACCTTACGTGGTTTCAGTTCTAAGAAGGTACAGGTTAGCTACCCTAGCTCTGGTTTTGTGGTTATGGACTTTTTCTAACTTTTTAAAGCACTCGTTGAGATAACTAGGGGCTCTGCGTTTAAGATCCCATGGGCCATTTTAAGTTTTATTTGGTTTTGTCCTAAACCGGAAGCCATTGGAGCTGAAAGAACTGAGACCTGCACACATGACTACTATGATCTAGACCTAGTGAGTACTTTCAGCACTTTGTTTCATGTTACTTGAAGTTTCTGTTTCAAGCCTTTGTTAAGGCCCCAGTACTATGAGCTAACAGCATAGTGCAAGTGACACTGGACTAAGCAGGAGGCCAAAAACTATAGGGACACGTAGTCCAGTAGTCTAGTTCTGGTGTTGTTCTCTGCCACCTCAATAATGTCCCCCTTCATGGACATCCACACTCGGACAGAGGTATGGAAGGAGATTAGTCAGGGGATGTACCTCAAACTTTGCACCATCTGTTTCCACATATAACTGTTTGTTATTGGTATTATATTCCCCTGAGCGGCCCACTGTTACTTCCTTCGATTTGATAGTTTGCTGTCAGAGAAGGCCCCAGGCATTGATGAATATCCCCAGACAGTAATGAACAAAGACAATAATAAGTCCAGCCACGTTAACTTGCTTCTTGGTTACAGGTGCAATCTGTTTGTGGGCTTTTATTCCAAGAGGGATATATGAACGTGAGCAACATACCTAGTTTCCCAAGACCAACGTTCTGTAACTTTGCATTCTATACATGTTAAGTTAATAATGTCACGACCCCCCGGCCGTAATCCTGGCCTTCTGTAATCTGGCGTGGTCTCCGGTGCTCCTGTCTGCTCACCTGGCTCATCACTTCAATCAAGCACACCTGTTCCACATCCTGCATCTACTCACTCGCCGGATAGCTGTACCACTCAGTACGAGCACACGCCAGCCAAACTTAGTCTTGAAATCTGAATCTTGTCTGAATTTTGAGATACAGATTGTTAACTTGTCTTTTTCCTTGTCTTGACCGCAGAGTACCAGCCTGGACCTCGGACTCAGTTCAACTCACCTGAACCACGGGCCCCAGAGCACAGGAACCCGGGCCCCAAATTCCCAGGCCATCTCAACATCTACCCCCAGTCCACATCTCTGTTTACACCTTTTTGAATAAATTCACCTTTTTTTGAACTGCTACTCTGGTCTGCGTTTGAGTTCTGGTCCCCGGTCCTGACAAATAAAATGTTTAGATTGATGATTAAAAGAATTATATCTTTTTTCAATAGACGAAAGTTAGAATAATTGTAACTGGAGATGTTCGCGATCAGAACATAAAAACGCTGTCAACCCTCCATTGACACCTGACACCATAATGAGTGTTAATCCATGTAATTTCCTATGTCAGTAGCACTTTGCACCAAAATTGGTGCATTCAGGTTTCATCTATAGGCTGTGCGTGCAGAAAGCATTTGGGAGACTTGATTTGATCCTATAACTGTCCTTTGTTCACTTGGTGATACTCATCAGCAACCCCACAACAGCACACCTGCCACAAACTATGTATGCGCAGGATCCCTCTACTATCAGTTCAATTCAATTCAAATTAGCTTTATTGGCATGAATGTACAGCAACAATATTGCCAAAGCTACATATAAATTACATAAGGACAATTGATTTCATATATTTCATTAAATAAGGAAATAAAACAGTAAAAGTTGTGTTTGTGTGTTTTAATACAAAATAAAATAATAATAATAAAAATATAAAAAATCCGTAAAAATAAATATTAAAAATAAAAGCAAATAAATAAAACATCAGTAGTGCTTCTTGATAAACTGCAGCTACTGTATATTCTCAACCAACTGACAGTCACATATGTTGTTGTCTCTGTTTTAATCTGAATGAACTAACCCCCATTCCTGCTTTTGAAAAACTTTTGCCTTTATTTTACAGTTGACAGTCAAGCATAATAGCATGCATAACACTTTGCATCTTAGATTGCTGGGTTACCAGGTGCTGTAAAACATCTTCCTGACGTGACTTGTCTCTGTGAATATTTCTTTTGGAAAGCAGAAACAAACAAAAATAATATAACTCATGATAAAGTTTCATGACACGTCGTGAGCCTCTTTGTGCTTCACAGAGGAGTGCAGGAGCGCCTGATGGCTTAGAAAAACAAACATGTGGCAGAGGCTTACTAGCATGAAACCACACTGTAACGGGTTGTTGTATCTCGGTGGCAGTGAATGAGCAACGCTCATTATTCTTTTCAACAGCTCTCTGCCTTTGTGAAGACACCTCCAACCTGCTCCAGCAGATCTGTTCACTGGTGGATAGGTCATGCCTGGTTATACAGGGCAGCTCTTTTGTGGGAGTTGGAGTGCAGACTTTCCACATGCTACTGCTATGAATGAAACAATGATAAAAAACAATCTTAGTCAGCTTTGCAGCGTATATGTTCAAATGGTATTTATTCCTAACAATACAAAGTAGACCGATATTTCATTCTCTTTTATAAATATGTTTGAAATTGAAGGTGTGCGTCTATATGTGCACATGCCATAACACGCGCACATAGGCAATTGAGAGTGTACCTCTAGGTGTGTGTATGACGGTGTGTATGTGTGTCCGATTGTGTGTCTGGGAAGTAAAATCCAGTGCCTTTTGTTTATCCCCTGCTAAGTGTCTAAATCCAGGGGAGCAGGCTCGGGCAGGCTCTTAAGAAGGAGACTTTTCTCATTCAATCATCATTGGCCGCTTTGATGTGTGACCCCTGCTCCTCATGCTGGAAGAAGAGAAATTAACAGCTAGGTGAGTTGAGAGAGTCTTACTGTGTGTCACATTAAAGTGCACAAAAAATAAAGACACGTCCACATGCATGCATTCACTTACTGTATACACTCACATATATACAAACACATGCTTATGCTGTCCCATGTACGCATATGTAAGTAATCACACATGTATAAACACACACATGACTCTGCCTGGCAGAGTCAGCTGGTTGATCAGGCTGAGAATCATCTGGGTTGTGAATTGTTTTAAATCACAGCCATGAACGCTAGCCAAAAAAGGGGGATCAGGCATGTTGTGTAGCAAAACCTTAACTGAAATGTGCTGCAGTTCCACCTTTGACTCTTTGTCATTTAGAATCTACTCTAAATGCATTTTGCTCATGTCTTAATGGCTCTCTCTACAATCCAATTTTACCTGGTTCTCTGACCCTTCTCAGGTCAACAAGTCAAATGACTGCTGCATGAAAAAACAGGACTTATCCTTTAAACCACCTGAAAGACGCTCTCAAAGCCGCAGTCATCAGTTTCTATACAACAACTAAATGCTTCTATTCTTCTCTAAGACACGTAGATGCAGATTGGGTTTGGAGACATTAAGTTAGTGGTGAGGAGGAGGATTTGTGGGGGGACATCTCTCCCTCTTGCTGTGCTTCTTTCTTTAATACCTGACTAAGGCAGATGGGGCTGGAGTATTACTGTGGCACTTGAGCTTGCAATGATGCTGATCCACTCAGAATGTGAACCCGACCTGCACCTCTCACACCCAAAAGCGGCATCCTCCCTTATGAGCCCATTCCATGACACATTCACACGCTAAAGCCATGCTATAATCTACCTTGGCGCTGTCTTAGCCAACAGCGATCTCTTAGAGTACTTTGAGCCAAGCAGCCCTCCATGTCCTGTCATCAACTTTGTCATCTTTTTCAATTGACAGCTTTAAAGCGCCTACCTAATCATCCACCCACCCCCACCTAACTCGTTCTGGACAGAATCATGTGCGTGCCAAGTGTGCCTCTCCTTGCCGTTGCAAGCTGTGTCTTTGTATCAGCATTACTGAGGATTTAGGAAAGAACTTGGGGATGCCAGCGCACTTGATGTTGTTACGGAAACACATGTGGATAGTCCATGTGGCAAAGAGACACCGCTGACTTTTGTTTACATCTCTGCAGATGCCGTGAGGAACAATGAGGATCTATTAAAACCACATTGTCGATACATGCAAATGTCTGGCATGAATCGGGGAGGATATTTTCAATACTTACTTTGCTTTGCTTTTTACCCCCACGTCTTTCTTTTTTTTAATGATTCCCATGTCTGGCCCCACATAAAGCACTGGAACTACTTTTCTGTTGAAAACCTTAACTGCACAGTACTATTTAAGGGCATTTAGTGGTTTGTGGCGACTGACTCTAAATTGCAAAAACATTTGCACAGCAATGCTCCCTCGCCTCGGAAAGTAGTTTCTAGATCAGGGTTTTATTGTGTTTGTTGATGACTGCCGTCTTTTTATGTGTTTTGCTCCATTGCTTCACTCCCTGTCCATTTTGGAGGAAAAAACAAAGTGAGGGGGGGGAAAAAACATTCCACTTGTTAATTCGCTGATCTTACCAACAATCGATTGAGATGCGTTTGTCACTGTTACAGCAGATTGAATGGCCCAAAAAAGAACATGGAGGCAGTAAAAGCAAGGAGAGTTTAATCTGAAGTTGTGAATGACAATATTGATTTGCCTTTTCTTTTTTGACAGGGCAGGATAGCGATTCAGAATCAAAGGTAATGGGGTCTATAACTGTCACAACATGCTGTTTTTCTGGTCTCTCCTCTTTATTTCTCTCTTTGTCTGTACCTACATTTTCTTCGTCTTTGGTGTGATATTTTTTCGATAGCACATTTATTTTTGTCAAGAGGAGAGAGTGTATAGCAAGGGTAAGGTTTAGGAACTGTTTAATATCCTGTGTCATGTGTGGAGTTTGTGTGTGGAACAGAGAGAGAAAGTAACTTCTTTATAAAAAGGCAATTAAATTCTGTTCACCAACATTTTATTAATCCAAAATGGGCTAATTGTGTAATAATTGTGATGGTACCCATATAAAATAGCATCTACTAAAGGTCTACTGTAGATTTCCTGGCTTGTCTTACTATTCATCTAATGCAAATGTATCTAAATAATCAATGGACATTAAATGTTACCCAAGTATCTGATAAAAGACATTAACTTTAATTATAATGCACACAAGTGTCGAAGCAGAGCACAGCTCAGTGCAGCCTGCACCAAAAAGAAGCTCATCTCTGTGAGCGAGTGTGGAGGTTTTTGCCTTTAGAGGGCCTTGTGGACACATTAAGGCCCATTTGCATGTCCATAATGCCAACAGAGAACCCCATCTCTGCACTTAGGCTCAGTGGAGCCGTAGGTTTAAATATTGCAGGGAAGCAGAGCATCGAGTGCTGACTCTTTTACAGAACAAGTAATGAGCAATAGCTTGTTTTGGATGATTTAAAACACTGTATTAACTGTCCGCACGAGGATTCTTTGTAATTCTTCGGTTGAAAGGAAGGGTGGTTTAGCAACTTGTAATTACTCCTATAGGCCTTTTGAAGACAAAGTTCCCCAATTCCCCATATTGAAAATTCACATAAGTTTAACAAGAATACAAGACTAGCCTGTGATATCCCTAACTTATCTCAGTGTGGAATCTCTGTCTCTTGTTTACACAATTATACAAAATTATGGCCTTTCTTGACCATTCACTGAGCCCCTCCCCTGTCGCTTTTTAGAAAAATGTTACCCTTTTTTTGTCCTTTTGTCCCGACCACCACAATTAAGGGCCACGGCTCTGAATAACAAAGCAGGGGCCCCTCCTTGCAAGGTAGCCTTAGGTTGTGTTTACACTCCAGGACATCAAAGGCATTGCTGAACTTTTCCAAGCCCCTCCTGCTCAGGTAGTAATCCCAAAGTATAATCTCTTTAAAAACTGTAAAACCCATTAGAGTGACACCATCTAAATCCTCACAGAAAAAAGAGAGCAGGAGAAGGAGTGAGAAAGTGAACTTTGTGGGCCTCTAAATTGTGACAGACGCCTATCAAGTGGATTTATAAACGGGATGAGGAAGAGAAGAGATTGCATGTTTACTCTCAAAATTTCCTGGGATGTATTTGCAATAATTGGTTAGATGGATGGTTGCTTCCTGTGCAAATATGCTATAGCTGGTTTAAACAACATAATGTATGTTTACAGAAGAGATGTAATGGTGTTAATTTGGCCTAACTGACTCTAAAACAACAGCCAAGCCAGTAAAACAAACAAATCTCCTTAGCTGCCCTGCCTTTGGGGGGATTCAAAACATAATTCAAACTCAAATAAATATTGTAAAACATTTTTCACCATCCTATGCATTTGGGCTACAAGTTGCTGCTAGTGCTACTTTAGTATGATCTTATTGGTTGAGTGTTTATCTTTGCTATCTTACAACATTCCAATTATTACAAAAGTTGTGCTAAACTACATGTGTGAATAGTTCCATGCCTAACATCTCCCGAGGAAACAAACAATTCATTGCGCTTATACACTCGTTGACATGGCATTTACATGTTAGCTTGGCCTCAGCTCACATGGGCCAAAGAGGTCAGTTTGTACATGGTGGCAGGGAGGTGACACCCGGTCACTTGCTTCTTGTCTTACTCCTCTCTCCTGCCACCCCTGCCTCTTTTTCCCTTTCCTTTCTCCCACACACCCTTCTTTTTTCCTATTTCTCTCCTTTTACCTATTTTTCCCTTTTCCTCTTCTCCTTCTCACTAACACTCAACATCACCTTGACTACACATTTCCTCTCGATTACACCACACACACACACACACACACATACACTGTCCAATCATCCACTCCACATGCAGCGAGAAACTTTTTAAAAGCCATAAATCCTGGGGTGAAGAAATATTCCATTTCTACGGCCCCTTGCTGTGTACCGTACCCTGGCCCGGGCTCTGCCATGCCATATCACAATCAATTCCATAAGCTAAACTGGGGTGTAAGGTGCTGTATGAAGGTCACACAACCCACTTTGACTGCCGTCTGAGCGTGAAGCACTTACCCTCCACACCATGTCCAAACTAGCTGCCAAGCGAAACCTTAATACACTACCTTCCAGCACTGTAACTCTCCCCTTGGGTTCACCAAACACTGGTCTTTGAATGCCAGATACTGAGAACAGATACTCTGTGCATTGATGTATTGATTTTTATTTTGTGTATCATTAAATTTGACCTTTTTAATGGCAAACTGTTACAGGATCCAGCAGAATTGTATTCATCAGGGCGAACGCGCCTTACACCACAGCAGACTAATGAAATGATTTTTGGTGGGTTAGCAGCTGCTTAAGGCAGGGTGACCCTCCCCATTTATTCAAGTGTAAGGGAAACTCTGGGATACATTATTGCCTTTAAATGAGGATTTCATTTACAAGACATTGCTGAATAATAAATGACTGGATAAAATATGGAAAGAAAATTACATTTTACTGCAGGTTTTCAAACTTTTTATATAGCTTTGGTCAAGAGGGCCAGCTGATTACAGTATTGGTGAAAGGTCACTACTGGCGTGATATCTCTGTTTTGTTTCTTTATCTTTACCATCTGTCTTTATCGTCCCTCCACATCCTTCACCTATCTGTTCTACCTACCTGTCTACATCTCTTTCCCACTGTGTTTCAGCCTGCTCACACTGCAAAGCACAACTGTATGTAATGGCGATAAGCACTGTTTACCTCCATGTTCTTGATTAAACTGGGCCACAGAGAAAGAGACGGAGACTATTTTATTTAACGAGCGTGACGAATGCAAAGGTGTTCTCGTAAATCATCACATGGTTTACAAACTCAATAAGTAAGGGCTTCCTGCCTCAGCCAGGCAGACCAGCGCACACCTAAATTATTAACGAAGCTGGGGGCCCCCAGAGGCACAACTTTGATGATGTTATAAACAGGGGAGAGGACAAGGTGCCTCCTCAGCAAAAGATTACAGGACCTCCCACATCCCCCCAAATCCCAGACCCCCACACACTCACTCTTAATTACCCACCTCCAATGGTGAGAGGGAGAGATAGAGATAGAGGAGGGTAAGCATCTAAATAAACTTGACGCATTCCTTCCATCTATATTGCTCTGTAAACTCACTGAGTACTGTACAGCATGCTGGTGCTTGCGCATGCAAGTGGGCACCCCAAGTCAAACTTTCTGCACTGATAGTAGTAAAAATTGCATCTGTATTATTATTTTTACAGATCGGTATATATTCATAAATCACAAATATGCCAATGTTAAGTGTGTTCATGCAAATTTCAGTCAGGCACCCAAGATGATTGCACCAAGTTCCTCTGCCAGAATCCCCCCATAGGATAAATTTGTCTCTGGGCAATAAGCTTTGATAATAGCTGATGCAGCGTTTCATTGGTAGGTCGGTCTGGGGAAAAAGGTGGAAGAGGATAGGGAACTGTAGGTATACATAGGGAGGGGAAAACTGTTGGTCAGGAAATAAGCTGGCCAAGTTGAGGTAATGAAATTATATGAGGGAAGCTGGCTGACTTTACTGTAGATGAGAGACAGTGATAGCAAAGCAGTGAGAGCGTGGATATAAGAAGTAAAAGAAAGAGGCAAACACTAAAAAAAACAGAACAAGAAATAAAAACTTGAAAACCTTGGTAATAATTAAAATCAACTTTCTCTTTCACATGTTAAAACACCTAATGCACACCTTGATAGTTAAAGCTGTAGTTATTATTGTGCACTTGAATGTTACAGATCCCATCCAACATACAGAAGGACAAAAATGTGTATAAAATGGTGAAATAATCTGGACTTTAACGTCTTGTATTTTCCTCCTAAATAAGGCTACCATCTTTGTAGGCCCAGTTGTACCACGCTGTTAGTAAACTCAAAAGCGAGCTGATTTCCCCAGTGCAAATATGCTCCAAATTAAAAACCAAAAAGAGGTCCCTAGTGTCTTCGCTCTAAATCTGATAGCAAGTCAGATGAATTTGTCATTAAGCAGATAATAACTGTAACGCTTTCAATATGATTGTTGGCCGTAATAAGGCCCCACATAACACTTGTGTTTGTGTAAAGATCTATTTTGTGTCATTTCTGCTCTGTTGGTTAGTAAGTTTAGTGACAGATAAGATATCGGAGAGTCGATAAAATGCCGTAGATATAAGTCAAATATGAACATAACAGCATTATGTCTTGTAGGTAGAGAAAGTTTAGATATCGTACTTTCTGTCTGAAACCACATTAGATGGGTCTATAGGATCAAATTGCACGAAAACCAATTCATCAATGTATATGTTTCAAAGGTTAAAAAAAATCTAAATGTATGTGGGCTTCAATCAAGGTCTGTATTCAGCCTAGTGCAAATCTTACAGGAAATCATCTTGAAAATGTACCTTGCATTCAGTTGTTTGTTGGGAAATAATTAACTGAGACAGATGATTCTGATTCCAAGTAAAATACAGCACTTGATGACATAATAAAGTTCATACTGAACTCTGTTGATTCATGAATGTAAAAGGATCGAAGGGTGGAATATACCTTTAAGGCAGAAAAGCATCAATTAGACTGAAACAAAATCAATGTTCTCTGTCCTTTTCTTTCCAGGTCTGTCTTCCTGTTTGGTTGGACACGCCCACCTCATTGGTGATTGCAGCCACCTGTTTAAGTCCTTAAAAAGCTGTGGTGAACCAAGATGGCTCTCTTCCTCGCGACCTCTCTCCTGGAAGGCGGGTGCCTTTCAGGAGCTCCTTTTCTTTTGGTTGTTTGCTTTGAGTATGATGAGTTTAAGTTTACTTGTGTTTTGAGTTAATTATAAGTTAAGGTAACTTTTAATAAAACTTTATGATTCAGTTAAACTGTTTTCTGCGTGGACCTTCCCTCTTTGTTATGTTCTTCCACGAGCTGGGCATAACAGATTTCATTCTGCTTTTCAATTTAAAAACTGTGCACACTTGATAAATCTAAAAACACTGGAAGACCCAGAAAAACAGGTTTGTTTTCAGTAGAAATAATGTACAAATAAATCAGCATGTGTTTGATAATGTTAATGACTCTGTCCCTTGTACTGTCCGGCTATGTCGCTCTTTCAATGTCCTTTTTAACATACATACAAACTGGTGTTGGAGTGCTGCAACGAGTGAAAACAGAAAAACAACATGCATGCACCCAATATAAAGTAAACAAACATGAGATGCCATGTGTCCAAATGACACCGATACGTGTTGGAAACAAATATGGTCTTCATGATTCTCTCACATGTGACATTTTTAGTCCAGAAACTGGGAGTGGCAAAAGCTCTTCGTTCAAACGCCACAGCAATTCTCTCTCCTGCATCCTCCATCTGCAGGAGTCTGGGGCAGCAGTCATCGCTTGACACAGAGCCATCTGTGAGGGGGATTCGACCACGTACCAAGCCTTCGAAAACACACAGAGCGTGCTTTCATACGTTTCCCATCACAGTCAAGCAGAAAATTGAGAAAATCGTCAAAGACGAGGGAGCTTCCCAACCTCTGGTCTTGAACTGTGTCTGAGTAGGGGAGGCAGCGCTGAGGAGTCATGGTCATACACGTGGCCTGACCATTGCATTGCGCTGGAACGCCAAAAAAACTCAGACGCCCCAAGGGGGTTTGGTGGCATGCAAGTCTCTGTCTTTCTGTTCTCCCCTCTCCTTTTCTTCTTGAAGCGTGGCTCTTGCATAATGGCATCAGATCAGATGACTGTCGGTGAAGTAAACATCTCACCCTCTCTCGTATTTTGCATGTTGCCCCCTTTTCAAGCTTTCACACTTTCCTGATTTTCTCAGGTCAAACTGTATTAACTCCATCCCCTCCTGTGGTTATGTTATGTATGTTATGTATGTATATGCTTTAATCGTGTGTGAATATGTGCAAATTATTTTGTGTTTTCACATTTGGGAAATGTGTGCGTCCATGTGTGCCTTTTGAAGAAGAGGCCTCAGTTTTACCTCACATACTAGAATGTTCCGCATTCATCAGTATTGGTTATAATGATGATTTGTAAATGACAGATAATTTGAGAAAAACAATGGGCAAAAGGTGCTGCTCAAACGCACAGCTGTCCTACATTGATACTTGTTTCTGCAGATTAGAGAAATTATGATTAACCCCCGAGATGCGCATCCTCAACTCAAGACATACAATCCCACTACAATAAGTCATCTGTTGAATTCCAATATGAGACTGATGACATAGATGCCAAAGTATGCACTCTAAGAGGGAAGTGATGTCACCACTGCCTACTAAAACTGTATCTGTTCAAATCAAATTACATCTATGGCGCCCTGGCACATTCAATTACCCAAAATACCACCAAAGATGCTGCCATGATCTGACATCTGCAAGAATAAATGGAGTGCTAACAAAGTCTCTTACACTGAGCGCGAGTTGGGCAAATAGACTTCCTGTTGGAGAGGCAGACGGTTTCTTCATCGTCGTCTGGGTCTGAACAACTGTACATGCCACGGATATGATGGTATTGCTTTAAAAAAAACAGAACAAAAAAAATTGTTGGGGAAATTGTTCCCAGAGTTCCCTTGTCTGTTCATAAAGGGGACTGTGCCATTCATGCTAAACAAAGGGAATTTAAACACATTTTTACATAATTACAAGATAAATTTTTATATTCTATACATATGATTTAAAGCAACAAAGGACAATTAAACCTGAACCATGGACATTGATTGACTAGACTAATATATCTTCTTATTATACTTAACAAATCTACAAAAAGCCAATGATATCGGAAAAAAGTCAAATCCCTCCCTTGATCATCTTTGTTGGATTGATCAGTTGCTGTCGTTGTGGCTGACTCGACTTCCCAGCATTGACACTGTGTACCTTGGACAGGGTTATGTGTCAGGGTTCCACAGCCATAATTAGCTTGCCATCCAGGGAAAAGTTAATATTTCTCATGTTGAAGTGAAGTTTATTGGTTTCCTGGACAGGCTGTAATGGATAACCCAATGAGGACACACACACACACGCACACACACACACACACACACACACATGCAAACAGCAGCACACAAATTAAAACACAAACACATACGTCCACTCCCCGGGAGGCCTACAGACAGACAGACAGTGACACACAAATCTATCCCCATTCACTACATGACTACCAGGCCGGCTGGCTGAGTAGCAGTCTGATCAATAGTCATCAGTGACCTCGTCCACTTGGCCGTCAATTAAACCAAAACTGTAAGACAGAAATTCAGCAAATGGCATTTTTACACCCTTTGAATGTGTGTTTGGTATACAGTACACATACTTATATATGTGTACTGTATGCACATGTATATGTGTGTGGTTTAAATATCTAAATTCGAAAGTTGCTTATGTGCCTTTTCAGGTCTGATGCATAAATCTTGAAGATGAAATAAAACGTATGTGGTAGTATTGCTAAACATGCATTTTCGCAGCAAGACTAACAGGGTGTCAAAATACAGTAATCAATTGTTTGCTTGGGTCACTGATCAATTTTCACATATGCCAATCAAAATGTAATTATTCATATTTTGCAGTTATTGCATGATCAGTCAGGCTTCATGTACTGCACCAACCGCTCAATCAACCAGAGGCTGTTGGATTTTTTTATATAATTTTTTTAATCTATAGGAAAGACGGGCAGTTTTTCTGTAGTACTTACTCAAATTCTGTCCTTAACTAAACTAAATATTAATCAAACATTTGTTTTACTGGTTTACTACTTATTATTGTACCCCTTCCATTGTCAAACAAATTAAAAAGTAAATTATCTAGTGCTGTCAGGCATCAAAATTCTTATATATGTATACAGTTTGCATCTATATATATATGTATTGCATTTACATGTGCTTTATGCATCAAGTGAACTGTTGCACCGCTACAAAGCAAAAAAAGCAAAAAAAGAAATTGCAAATTCTGTTCAAAATAAAATACACAGTTGATCTTAGAAAAGCAACAGGCAGCAAGGACCCAGGGAGCTAGCAGTGGCACCACAACAACAACAAACAAATGTTTGCTGATAAATAAAACATATTCAATCAAAGCATAAATGCTAATGAAAAGAGAACCTGCAATCACACAAGCTAAACGTGTGAGCTCTGGCACACACAAAGTGTGAGAGAGAGGTGTTAATTGCTGTGCTAATTAGGTCCTGATTGCATTGCTCTTGTTTTGCACTTGCAGGTGATTAAAATTTCAACAGAGCACATTATTTGGCACTGTTAACAGGTGCCAAGCACAGCACACAACACAAAAACCAAAACACACACAGTTACAGACGCAGAAATACTTACACACACACATCATCACACACTAAGCTACACTAACACAGTCACAAGGATGTGCATGTGCACACACATATACAGACACAAATGCTGCTGTAAAGGGTCATTATTTGCTCTATTCCTTGTTTCTCTAAACTGCCAACTGCAACTGCTAAATATGAAGTTAATTATTTGTTTATTTTGTGGAGAAGCTGACACAATAGCAGAGACATGGATTTACTGTAAAGTGAAAAATATCTTCTATAATACAAAAACATGGCTGCCAGAAAGCATATGCAGGATTTGAAACACATGCTCTTTTTCTAGTCAATATTATAGTTATAACAATATGTTTTTGTTTATTTATAGCAAAGCTGACTATATTTTCACATTAAATTTGTCCAAATTACCAATACTTATTCAAGATGTAGGGAATATTGTCCTCTTTTATCCTTTAAGAAAGTTGCTCATAGCCTATATGTATATCTTTCAATGAATTTTACACTGGATATGATGTTTTTATTGCAGATTTAATATGAAACAAAAGCAGTTTGTAATATAAAAATGTGGCCACATTGTAGAAGTGACCAGTCATATATGCACTGTATTGCACCTATTTCCCACTATATGTCTAATACATCTACAATGAAGCTGGTTAGTAAAATGTTACAATAATCTATGGCAAGGATGGCAAAAACTACTACAATAACAGATGACAGATATTGTAAAAAGATGGTAAAAACACTCAACATTTTTCTCATAGAGCATAATAATTATACATTTCAGTTTACATTGTGTTTAAGAGATCCATATTCCCATGCAAATTTACATTTAATCAAACAAGACTCAGTGACCATTGGTCTTTGGGGGCCTGAATAATAATGCAGAAGAAAAAAAAGAAATCCAGTTGGACATGATTATATTGTTGAGTTGCATGATAGGAAACTGGAATCTACTGTGCACCCCTCACCACAGTATGTAGCAGGAGGTAGTTGATCAGTGACTGGCTGGCTGGCTGGTTGACAAGTCTGGGGAGGAACTGCTGTTGGGAGTACCGACGAAATGACAGCGAGCGGAGAGCGTGTGATGTGTTCTGTTCCAGAACAGTTGAGCGGCTGTCCCCACTGAGGCAGCAGAGTGTGTGTGTGTGTGTGTGTGTGTTTCCCTGTATTGAGCAGGGCCTGGGAAAATCTGCATCTGTTACTTCAGTGGGATTGCAGGGAGATCTGAGCTGTCAGTGTGACAGGCTACTGTCTCCCTTTTCTCTGTGTGGTGTCAGCTATCCATCCATCCATCCATCCATCCATCCTTCCATCCATCCATCTGTATGAGCACGTATGCGGACATAAAAGCAGCAGCATGAGTAGATAGACAGACAGGCTGCAAGGCAGAAAGACAGATAAATAAGACTTAATGAATGACATTTGTTTGCTCTAAAGGACTTGGCCTAAAGCAGCAACCTTCATCACTAGTGACAGAATAGTTACTCACACAAGAAACCTACCAGGAGGCACAAATCCCTGAACTTCAGAGGCGTTTTGTGTTAGTCATCATATCTCAATGTATGTAACGTCCTCCATAACTCAAAATTAAACAATGTCAAAGCAACTTTAACAGAAAATCTCTGTGGCTTCTAATGCGGTGTGATTGTTGTTATCAATATTGATTATGATATAAACAAATACATTAAACAAACATCATGGAGCTTGAACAAGCACATAAAATTCATGGAGACACCGCACTGAGGGTATTAAATTGACCATTTTACTAATCAGTCATGATTACTTAATTTGAAGACTTTTATTGGGGAATCAATGAAGAAGTCACAGCGTTAAGTATACACAATAGTATTATGCAGAGTAATGTGAAGAGATCTCCCATCCCACAGTAGCATAGCCTTGACAGTGTGATGTTTTGGTCGTGTGGATGCATTTAGTAAGTTACAGACAAAGAAATGAGCTTGTTTTTGGTTTGTTTTACTTTTTATTAACAGTTATGGAATGTAATGCTTTAGGCCACATTCACCTTTATTGTGTGTGGCCTAATACAGTTCAGTGTGATGCAAAATCTAATGCAAGACAAAATGCATACAAAGCCAATTGAAATAAATAACAGATTCAGATTTATACCCCACTTTAACATGGCAAAAGCTTGGTACATCAGAAAGTTACAAGTCCAGTACTGCAAAACGTCTGAGAGACGTGCTGACATGTAAAAAAGTAGATACATCTTGAATAAGTATTATATACATAGATTGACATATAGGCGAATTGACTGGCCAATTGTCAAGAGTAACAAATACTGCATATTCTGAAATATAGTGAGCATAAAAAGTAAGGTTTGCCGTATTGGATTCCTCAGCCTAATAGATTAAGCTACATCCAACTGTTCATACAAAGCCAGCCACTGGCCCCTTGTTTAGCGTGAATGGCACATCCCCTTATAGTTTTATAGTCACATATTTATCCAAACTGACCCTTAAGCCATATGCTTTGGGATGGATGGATCTCCCAGTCCACTCCCACCTTCACCCTCAGCCTTCTCAAGTGTAATTATGCCAGCAAGACATAAAACAGAAGCCCTAAAATGCAGGGTTTATAATCTGGTAGTTATAGAAACCCTCCTATATTTTATTGCAAAATAAGTAAACCTTATATATCTATCTCTTTCGCTCTCTCTTTTTTCCTCAGAAACACACACACACACAAACACACACACTGCCTGAGGTCCTAACCAGCTGCTTTGTCTTCCAGAGAGGCCACAGTACTGGACCGGGACACCTGTCATTCTCCCACGACTAAGAGAGGGAAATGGAAAGAGAAAGAGAGAGAGGGAGAGAGAGAGAGAGAGTGGTTTGTGTTTTCCTTTGGCAACAAATACTGTTGTCTTTCATGCCAATAAAGAACTGAACATAACTGAATTGAAGGGTACATTTATGAACATATGTTGTTAAAACAAACAATTTCTTTTGGGATGTAGTAGCATATACTACAGTGGTAGCATTCATGGCGATACAGTATTTTCAAATGACGAAAAAATGTCTTTTAAATGTTGTTAGAACTAAATCTATTGTTGCAGAGACAACCAATCCAAGCCAAGAGTACCATGCCATTTCTTTCTCTTTTCTGAGGCCCTGCTAACGCTCACAACAGTAGAGAAATCACACCATGAAATGACACATTTTACTATATGAAGTAGGCATTTGTATCTGTGAAGGTGCAACAAATATATAAAAAAATATGTCACTAAGACGAGCAGACAACCCACACATCTTTTCCAAGAAATAATATTCTTTGTTTTACACAAAGCAACATGTGGGCAGATAAGATGGGGTTTTTTTACCAAATGAAACACTGTGATGCAGAAAGTTTCTGCCTCTCCGTGGTCATTAAATATCTGTGCATCGCTTGCTTCGCTCAAAGAAATGGGAGAAGCAACAAGAAATAGCTGCCCTATTTTTGCCCCAGAAACTTTTAACTGCTGATAAAGATCAATGGCACTGCTGATGATATAAATTCTGAGCTGCTAGTTTGTATTGATCTGGCTGTAATGCTTTTGGCTCTCAGCATGGCAGATGGAGCCAGCAAAGAACTTCAGGAAAGAAAATAAAATAAAATAAAGATTAATGTTGTAGACCTACTCATCTACAGTTTTGATAAAGAACTCTTCAAGAAAAATATACATGGCTGCAGGAAATATGGGCTTAAGAGGTGTCTGACCCTTTCTAAAGAAAGAAATTATAAGATATTTTGTTTGTTTGTTTGTTTGTTTGTTTGTGAGTTCTCATAGACTTTAACATTAAAATGAACGTTAGGAATTGACTGAAATAAACTGGCAAACTTGGTGCAGGTGTGCCAGGAAAAGATGAAAAGGACAAAGAATTATAAAAATATTAGCTGTGTCATTTTGTAATTTTGTCGGGCTATTGTTTCTATATATAGTCCTATTTGTAGCTAGAAAATCCAAACCATTCTTATCTCAGGGGCTCCAATACCAACGCTTTCAGAAAAAGTGACAAAACGTAGTTATTTCATGCCAAAGGTACCCTTCAGCATCTCTATGAGATGCTTCTGGATGCATCTCTATGAGACGCTCTGGGGCGTCTCATATAGACCGGAAGTAGCTAGTTTGTGCTAGCTAGCTACGTTCGTGTTAAAGGTGTTGACAGCCCCCCGAAGCCTCCTACCCTTACCACAACCATCAGAAATGTAAGTACCTAAACCTAAGTCACTGACTTTATGCATGTCGACCAGCTCACCCTACAGCTGTGCTCACGGCCGATGTGCTAGCAGGTAGGGTTAGCCTCCTTTGTGTTGCTGGGATGTAGCAAACGGTGGCATTTTATACGGATGCTGAAGGGTACCTTTAGTGTAAAATACTTACGCTTTTCCATGCTGTCCTAAAGCATCAGTTATGACATTTTGAGATGAGAACGCACTGGAAAATCACAGCCCACCCTTTTACAATACAGGGTGTTGTTTTGAAGGTTGTGAAAAATTCAGTGATGTTTGAACATTTGGACTTGCAGTTTGTCATCCATTGTCAGTCACAGATGACTGCAGTTAGAGGAAACATTTTTTCTGCACTGCTCACTATTTGATTAAAAAGTCATCAATGCAAATAAAATATTTTTTCACTCCCATGTAGTGCTGGGCGATATGGCCAAAAATGTTATCATGATAAAAACATTTCACATTATTCGATATCGATAATTATCATGATATATGTCAAATAATTATTTCTTTCAAGTTTAAAGGCTGATTTTTTCTCCTGAAACCAGATGGTTAATTGGGTGGTTAAACTTTTCTTTATGGTCAGAATGTGACAAACACTTGATGCCAAACAGTGGATCACTTCACAAGTCTGAGTTAGAACATTTAAAATGTTTATCTTTTTCAACAAATATGATTAGTTAATCTTTTTTCAGGCCTCTTTTTTCAGCAAAATAAATATTTTAATAGAAAAATTAGGTGCTAATTTGTTTGTGATTCAAATGAATTAAAGCAAATATTTATTGACGATATATTGAACTTTTATTATATTGTTATTGAGGAAAATTATATTGCGATAATTATCATTATTGTTATCTTGTCCAGTCCTACTCCCATGTGTCCCATAGTCAAGTAAGTAAGTGTTTGGCAACAAAGCTGGACAAATTAGCCATATCTCCGATTTGGACATGCAGAAACACACATACTTTGCGCTGGTGTGTAGAGACGCACAGGGCTGGACTGGTATTGGTGCTGATACTACTTAGCAAGAGGATTGTGTACAAAACATGATGTTGATCCCCATTAATAATAAACACTTTTTGTTTGTTAATGTCATTCCAAAGTTCAATGGCTCTGCTGTCAATTACACACATTCAGCCAATGTGGGCCACAAACTGACATCCCTCACATCATGTTACCTCTGATGAGTTCCACAAAGTGAGGTATACACATTTTAAATTTGGGAAAAAGAGTGCACTGGTTTCAGTTATTGTACTTGATGATTGGAGATAATACAAGTAGAGGTATCAGAATTGGTATAGAGAGAGACAAAGTTGGACCATTGCATCCCTATTGATATCTGGATGTATCTCCGGCCCATCAATTTGACAGTGACAAATTCTCTTCTGTCCTTCTCCACCACCTGGCCCCTCCCTGGTGTATCTTCCTCCTTCCTCCAGCTGACCGCCACTAGACACTGAGATAGACTGAAAAGGGTCAGAGGTCATTACGCAGGACACAATCGAATTGTTGCTTCTTCTGTTACAGCTAGAAGATGTCTTGGCCCTACATTTCTCAAATGGCCAAGTACACAAGCAACAGGGAAAGATTGAACTGGTGTCCCCCTTACTTTGCAAATTATCCCCCACTCACTTAAACAGACACAACTGTAACACCCAAACCATGTATCAATATTACTAGAGTTGTAGTTTTGAATTAGCAGGTAATGGGAAACTATCACCAGCTAAAATGGTGCACTATAGCATTGTGTAATTATGACTCCTTGGTAGAACATGGGGCTTTTATCTGCAATCGGATAAGTTAATTGGCAGCAATTACCCAACCATTTACTCACAATGCAGATGGAGAAATTGTAGAATAGGGCCTGCACCTGGATATGCTGAAGAGTTGAGGATGTCATCCCCCCCGTCTCTCGCGTCTTCTGTTCGACTTGTATAACTCATCCAGTTATTATCCTGCATTTGATATTCACTCTCTTCTATTCGACGTAACAGGTTGAGTTTCCCCTAATTGGGGCTGAGTAATACTAAGGCGATTTACGGGCGCTTTCTATCTTGTGTCACTGCCGCTGCAGCACAGATTCTGGTTTCATCCCGCCAGTGGTTTTTGAAGGTATCATTTCTCTTGACTGGAAAAGGCCCCTGTTGAGTTGTCAGGCTCATTGCTCAAGGTGCGCCCTGGGTTTTAGGAGGGCCCGTGCTGACACATTCATAAATATGACACCTTGTTTTGTCCTTCTGGCGTCTTTTTGGTTGCCGATGGCCTTTGAATTGGAAACAGGTAAGCTAATAGGGCTTCGTCTGATGCATGGGAACCGTGGGCTTTGGGAAAAGGCAGGGTGGCCCCAGGCGACACATGACAGGCAGATAATGACTGTATAGCTGTCAAGTCAAGGATACCTGTCTGCCGGTAAATACAGATTTGCCTTTTTGACATCATTTTTCCACCTCCTGGAAGATCAACTGAACGCAGCTTTCAGACTATTTCAGACTACCTTTCAGACACATTCACACACACACACAACACACACACTCAAATGCACATGCAAGTTCCTGCACACGCACATGAGCAAACGTACATATATACATGCTGACAAACACACTCATACACACTCACAGATGCAAGCAGGAACAGGAACAAAAGCACTTAAAATGTATGCGCTTATAATTGTGATTTTCTGCACCGTCCAATGTTCCCACGTAATGCTGTATGTTGCATGGAGCGAGTTAATATGATTCCATTGTAGTCAGGCATGAAAGATAGAGAGAATGTGTGTGTGTTTCTGCGTATATATGTACGTGTGTGTGTGTGTGTGTGTGTCCATGCATGAGTGTGTGTGACTGGCAGGCCGGCTGAGGCCTGTGTTTTGTGCGTCGCCCCGGGGAATGCAGGTGAAAGCAATCTTGGTCCATGAAAGCCGACGAGATGTGCCTTTCTGCACCCAGAGAGCTGGCGAGCTGATTTCTTTTTGATAGGCTCAAGCCCTGACACCAGGCCACCCCCCTCACCTCCACCCCCACCCAATCCCCACATCATTATCAAGCAAGGCCACGACACTGGTTGTTAACATCCCAGCTATCTATTCGTTAGCTAGTTGTTATATATTCTATAGTGCATGTGTAACGCTATTCACACCCATAAACTCAACAGACTATATACTGTCTATTTCTTTTCCTTAAACCACACCAGTTTGTGTGGACTCATTTCTACACACACACACACACACACACACACACACACACACACACACACACACACAAGATAATCTCTTTCTCTCTCCACAGCTGCCCAGAAGCCAGAACAGCCAAACCGTTTGGTGCATGGCTAAAATGATGAAACGCAGCCTAAATATACCTTATTTGTTTACTATTCAGTTACATTCCCTGCATGCAGAATGATTAGGAACAAATCATGTTGGGTTTTAATTGAGAGGGATATATGTCCTGATATGTGTGCTGGGATGGAGTGTGCATTAGGGCTAATCTCATAATAGACCAATTGTCTGCCTATGGATCCAGCACTGGCTGTAATACAAAACAAAAGCCACTCCAGTGAGCAGTGGGCAGCTGTCCATGAGAATGTGAATGTAACTTATAAGGCTGGGTTTGGTCTTATAGGATTTGAATTAATGCTGATCTGTTTAGTATTTGGTACTGTAAGCAGAGCTTTGGATAAATTATTATTGTTGTAATCAAGTTGGGGATATCATGTCTGAATGTGTGGTCTGTGTGTTCTGCATATTCAGACTGGTATTCTGGTAATCCAGTGTAGTCTGTATGTTTTCTGAGCTGTATGTGTGTGTTGTAGTGTTGCCTCTCTGGTAATGCTCAAACACGCACACATTCACACACAGGGAGTACGTCCCAGGGGTGAAGAACACTGACACTTATGACAGTTTATTATACAGTGCAAAGCCAGTGAGATGGGCTAAACAGATTACAATCTGACTGAATGCTGCCAGCACTCACATTGCTGCTGAAGACTCACTCTGGAGTCCTGTAGAAAACAATAAAGGACCCAACAACCAAAAACATGATAGTGTTTGCTCAATACAACACCCAATTTTTTTTATTACTTTATAAGGATAAACTTTAAACAGTATACAGTATGTGAATGCTAAATGATTTGGTGGGTATTGAAACTGTTAACCTGCATTTAAAATATTTTGTGGGCAAAGAATTATATTAGAAAATGTTGATCTTTAAATCCCACTAGTAAAGCATTTATGTACCACTAATAAAGTAAGTTTTATAAATTGCAAAATTGTTGCAAAATGTCTTGTTGTGGTAAACTGAAGCACTATTTATATTCTGAAATTCTTCTATAATATATTTTATACATAGAGACAACCTTGCAACCTCTTCTTTCTTACAGACATGGCAGTCAGTCACTCATCTTACTGGCCAGCCAGTCATCCAATATCAACCTCTCTAGCAAGCCCGCTAGCTAAAATGGAACTGTGCGTTAGAGCGAGCAGTTGGACTGTTGGGGGACTTAGCCTTCATACTGTTGAGATAAAGTAGCAGGCCTAAGCCTCGCCTGGTGAAATGACATATCCCCCCACCTTCCTGTTCCTGTACAATCGCCATAATATTGTGTTTCTATGCTGGGCTTGTAACCTTTGATTAAATTAGTCCAGTATTGCCTGGGTCCTTTTCTAAACTGTAGGCAGCAGAGAGCTACTTAACAGACCCTGTCCCTCGGAGGGAAGAAACTGCTTGAGCTTACAAGTGTACGGCCACAGAAATATCAAACCCTTCTCACTCAAACCTCTCTCCTTCTATCCCTCCCTCTCTCCTTCTCCCTCTCTCTCTCTACATTTACACCCTTTTGCCCTCTCTCCTAGTCTTTCCCGAAGTGTCTTTCCTCTCTGTATGTACATGTTTATATGTGTGTGTCTGTAAGTCGATCCATCATGCTCTGTCACTCTCCAGGTGAGGCATGTATTATAGGATGTCAAAGAAAGAGCAGCAAAATGACATTTTCTTATTGTTATTTTTCAAATCTATGAACTACTGGTGCTGCACAGTGAATGACAGCGTAAATGAACAGATCAGAATTTCATTTTGTAGAAGGAAGTGGGATTAATGTAGGGAGAAGGCAAAAGAGACATGGCATTGGTCAAACGTCAATCAGTTGTAGGCCTCGGTTAAAATGAAATGGCACTTCTGATCCACATTCAGTGTGTTATTTACTGTACAGAGGCAGCAAACCTTTCCTCAGGGGCCCTATATTTTCCTCCCTGATGTATATGACTTAATAAATTATACAATAATTTTCCCAGCAGGCTTTCACTAATCCCATCACATAGTTCACAAGAAAATTTGAAAACTTTTTGTAAACTGTTTGTATTTGAAGCAGTGCCCTTTTTCTATTTTCTGCCAAACATCTAGCCTCCTGTCATTCTGTAAAGCAAATTATGTAACAAAAAAATTATTTACTTTATTATTTATTTAAAAAAATTTTTTAATTACATACGTAATATATAATGTTGAGTATGATAAAGTGTAAAATGTCCTAGATTCTAGATATGATTCCTGAAAGGAAAATATATTTTGGGGAAATCAGAAATCAGGATGTCATTTGTAGGCCTATTTATTTTTTGCTTAAAATTACCAAAAAGAAAACATTTACGATTTTTTATTTTCTTATAAATAAATAGTTTGCAATATTACTTAAATTCCAATGCCAGCTTGGTACCAACATACGGCTTACGAATAACATGCCGATTTCTCATCAAGTCATTTTACATGGTATTCCAATGCATTTTTTTGCTTTTTCGCCTCTCATTTCACGCCATTTAGTACCTAGTCACTTATATTGTGTTGAAACAGTGTGCTATATTACACCAACTGTCACAGGGTAAAAATACCAGGTCTAGGATATAAATAATCAGAAAAGTCTCACTAAGGAGGTGGTTGGGGTGGAGGGGTGGGCAATAAACTGAACTTTGGCCCAGGAGACTTGTGTTTGATTCCTGTTTAAAATAAAAATGAAACTAAAAGACAGGATGGATTTATGTTTTCAGTGAAGTTACGTAGGTTGCATGTTATGTAAGTTACATAAGTAAAATGAAGTCGTTATTGCTAGCCAATCTGTGATGTTTTTAGTAGCGTGTAACTAAAGTTAGCTACATAGCGTTAGCTAAATAGCATTAACTATATTATCTATGTTAGCTAGTCAAAGTGTGAGTAGCTAGCTAGCTAAATATGTGAGCTTTGAAACCCCTTACTCTTACCGCATCCAACACAGGGTTGTGTGCCTAAACCATCAGTGATTGTATGCATGTCCGATGTGCAAAGTTGTAGGCTTAAAAGGTTGAGTTGAGCTTTGTGTTGCTGTGGTCTATGGGGACTAAACTACAGTGGCCTAGAGGTCTCAGGCCAAATACAAAAGCTACAACACAAATACAAAGTGTGTAAAATAATAAAACCTTCATATGATGCCAGAAAGGGTGGAATTGTGGCCTCTTCTTGAGCAGTAGTCTTTGGTAACCACAGACTACTTAAACTTGCCACCAACTTAAACTTTGTTGCCACCAACTTAAACTTTGTTGCAATATCGTAGACATCATGGGGTAAGTAGTGGAATGCTGTGTGTGTGTGTGTTTGTGCATTTGTGAGAGAGGGGGAATGTGGGACCTTATAATAAGCAATCCCCCACCCTTATTATTTATTTATTTGTTTAGGCTATTTATCTCTGCCGGTAACGTTAGATAGAGACCCCCACAACATTCAGATTAAAACCTGAACCCTGTGTGCGTTCCATGATTAGACCTATGTTGCAAAAATACTGTATAGGTCTGTGTATACACCAGTACAACTGTATTAAGGAGATGGCAATTAAAATATTAAATGTATAGTCATCTCCGTGGTAACAGAGATGCCTTGCGTTTTGTTTTGCACATTTTCAGTCTATTTCCGAAGCTAATCTGCAAAGACAGCTGTTTAATTCACGCAAATATCCCGCTGTATTTTATTTGACCAGAACAATTACTTATTCATCAAACGGGCAAAAAATTCTTCGCAGACCCTCTTATGTGGAAGAAAGTCACATAAGAAAGTATATTCTTTCCAGGATTCTAACGCAGATCTCTTGAATGCAGGGCGGTCATACTGCTGCTGTACTACCATAAAGTCATGTGCACCGGAAAACATCAGCTATACACACGTCTCTTTTCTTGTCAACTTCCGTTGTGGTTCACTTCCGTTGTGGCTTTTTGTATTCGTGTGGTGGCTTTTGTATTTCCATTGTGGTTTTTGTGTTTGTGTTGAGGCTTTTGTATTTGTGTTGTGGACCTCAGGGCCACCGTACTAAACAGTGTTAAATCACACACAAAAAACTTATGAAAGCTGTTCCATTACAATTTTTGATAATTGAAAGGACCAACTACAGTTAAGTTTGTATTCAATCGTAAAGTGGAACTAGCAAGCTATAGGCTAACTAGCTTCCACTCATACTCCCATGAATACATATGAGTCATTGGCAGCTCCTGCCAACTCAATCACATTATACAAATGAATGGGTCTAAACAGTGTTAGCTACCTCTCTGGCGTCTAGTTGTGTTGAAGGCAAATAACCATACTGTCAAAACTGACTGAAGCAGGTTGTTCTGACCTCAGTACTACATGTGTGATTCCCAGTGTTGGGCAGTAACACGTTACTCAGTAAGTAATAATATTACTTTCCCCAGTAACTAAGTAGTGTAACAGATTACTTTTCCAAAAGAAGTAATTACAGTTACTAATCCAAGTAACGCTGTGTTACTGCATTACTAAACGCACCATCCTTAACGTGAATATGCACGTGTACAGCAGCTCAGCGGCACCACAGCTTATGTTGTTCAAGTCAGCTGTTAGCCAAAAGGGAGGGAGAGAGGTGTTCTTTCACCAGCTGTAAGTAGCTACTGCCAAATCTTGTGTCACAGTCTAAGATGCAAAGAACATTGTCGTCCTTTGTAAACGTTGTGCGACCAGCAAAACCGCGAACAATTTGCCATCTAATTTATTGAAGCATCTGCTTAAGCAGCAAACCAAGTGAAGCTTATAGAAAGAAACTCCGGGCGCTGCTGCCAGCGATGCATGCACTCGTTGGGAGAGAGTGGCATGCAACTAACAACAGTGTTTTTTAAAAGTACTGAATAATAGGCTGCTGCTCTTATTAATAGCTATAAATGTAACCTAGTTCAAAAGTAGGGATTTACTTGCTTTATTATATTTAGAAACGTTACGCTATACGTTTTGTAAAAATGTCACTCCCTGCTGCTGTTATGAAGATGATAAAGTCGGGAGAGACTGCTTTGATTGGGGGTGAAGGGGGGAGGTGGGGGTTGGGGGTGGCACAGAACGAGTAACGTAAGTAGTTACTTTTATTACCCAGTAATAAGTAAAGTAATATTATTACTTTTTTAAGGAGTAATAAGTAACCCTGTAATATATTACAATTTCTGAGTAACTTGCCCAACACTGGTTATTCCAATGACATCATAGAGTTACTAACATCATGGAGTCCTGGAGAAATGTAGGGAGAGCTCAAATCACAGATTTTGCTATGCAACCAAGACATTCTCACTCCCGACTAGTCACTTATTGACACTTGGTCAAGGCCCTATGGCTTCACTTTTAGATGTTTAAGGCTCTGTAGTTAAGTTAGCAATGCTTAGCAACAACAAATATGCAACGTCCGGTAATGTTAGAAACAATAAAGATACAACTTAAAGACTTAAAACGCAAGCATTTCAAAACATTGCCATTTTGAAACAGCACGTTATTAAAGTTGTGAAATGTTGCAATTTGGTTAGATTTAGGCACAACTGTAACTATGTATGTCAGTTAACACATAAGTTAACTAACGTCACTTGCATAACTTACACAATTTACGTAACTCACGTAACTATAAAATATTTAATGCTGACTTTTTGTTTCACAAGGGACACAAACCCTGGACTCCTAGTTCAAAGTCCGGTGTGATATCAAGGGATGGCGGATAAATAGTACACCACTTTTAAGGACATTTTGTGTGCCATGTCAATACATTAAAAGAAACATTACATTGAGTTTATTGAAAAAGAGTGGGAAAATGTCTTGTATCAAAGTTGTCAGTGTGTCTCCCAGTAATAATGGCCCTAAGATGTCAGTCAACTGCTGACATGGGATGCCCCCATCAAGAGACCTGAAACCTCAACACTGTTTTACACTGGCACTGTATGTCCAAAAAGATTTTTTCCTCTTGGAAAATGCAGGAATGAGCACAATAGCTTCAGTATCATTATAGTTTATATTTCCTTACTCAAAAAGTGAGGGGAACTGAAATTTCAGTTTGACTTTAACTTACGTGATATATCTACAGAAGGGAGTCTTTACTTGTGACATTTGCATTTCAGTAAATTCACAAGACCAGTTCTCCACTTTGGTGTATTCTTAAACATACCATTGTGGTTTTATGCTACTCGGTATACAGTTTCAGTCAAAATGTTATATGAATGGGTCACAAAGTTGTCATATTGATAAATCCCCTATTGATGAAGTGAAAACTAATACTGACACAAAATCAAATATCCAGCGTCAACCTAAAAAAGGGCTGGCAGTTATTCTCCCCTGATTGACTTTGAGATTTATCTTTTTTGACCAGTAATGAAGGCTTCCTCGTTTCTGTCATTGTGGTTACCTTCCCACAGTTATCTTGCTGATTATATGTATCCGGAGGCCAGTTGATACAGGAAAGAATCACTTGTCAAAAACCCTCTGAATGACTTGTGCTGTGTGTGAAAAGGGTGTGTGTATAGAACGTGTATTTGTGCATCTCTGATTATGTGTGTGTTTGTATGTGTCTGTGTAATTAAAGATGGTGTGTGAAATCTAAAACTCAAACAGGATGCGCAAATAAATCACTTGCAGCAAGTGTTGTTGTCTCCAAGTGAAATGAATCACCCTGTCAAACTGTGGTGGTATATGGCTAATAATAACACGTCTCACGTCTGAGTGGGGAGATTCACTCATTTAAAGTGTGAGAAGGAGAGGAAACGTACAGAGGTGAATAACAAGTTAGACAGTGAAACTGCAATGCAGGATATTTCAGGGAGTAGTATATTTCACAGTACATCTCCACCATCTGAAAAGCATGACATCTTCTTTTGAAAAGTGATTGATCGCACAAATGTCTTCAGTTGACATATTCAGAGATGATCATTTTACATGCAGCATATCCTAGATTTCCTATTGAATGACAGACTTGAAGAAATGATCGCCTGCAACTTTGTCTCTGGATTTGTTAAATAACTCTAAATAACCTTGGTAAACCATTGAATGTGTATTCAGATGCAGAATGGGTCATCACAGAGGTATTTAATAATTTTTTCCTCAACTACTTAAAGTTTTTAAGGATATAACATTACCACAAACCCTGTAAAGCACTATACTGTCACTCATGGTTCAACTCCAGCAACTACTCATGCTACGCAGGTGTGTGTACATGTTTGTATACACACTAGGGACCTGGTAGAGTGAGATTGAGCACCACCCGCCTACAGATCCCTAATGGGAGGTCTATGCACCTGGGTCCACACTCACTCACACACACACACACACACACACACACACACACACTGCTCCAATGTCATATTTCATGTCAGTGGGCATTTGATTGCAGACATGGAATACCATAACATGACAAGGTGGAGTGGGCTTTTTTCTACATGGTGACATCACAGCACATACTCTAAGGAGAACTGCTATTTGTGTGTGTGTGTCTGTGTCCATGTGCATCTGTGTTTGTTTCCATGCCCACCCTTTTCACACATGTCAACACACAAAAGCCACATGGGAGGCCATTGAGAGCTGCGGCAGCTGTGGAATATGTTATTCAAATGGCGTGTGACTGTTTGTGTGTGTCACAGCATTAATATATGTGTGTGTGCGTGTTATCATCTCTGCTTGTAGGAATAAACGGCACTGATGTGTCTCTGCGGGGAGCTTATACAGAATCACTTACCTCTGTGCTCTTACTGTAGCGTAGCAATGAGTGACTCAGTTCTTCTCTCCACATCGTATTAGGACAGGAAACATTAAATTGAATCACATAGCTGTTTCACATAATGACGGCAGTTATGCCTCAAATAGTAAATACAGGGGAGTGATGTGAAAAGTGGAGGAGGTGAGGATGGCCAATGCCTAATCTCAAATTTGGCCCCGCCGTACAATGTACACTCTGAATCTAATGTAATGTAAACTGTCACTACTGTTTCTTCAATGTCTGGATGGGAAATTGAAATGATAGGCCTACTTGTTCAAACTTGACATTATTCACATATGGTGACTATTTCTGATGAATTTAAACTTTAAGCTAATATAAACGATAAAGTTTAACATTTGAACAACTTGTACCATATTTCAGTATTTCACATACTGGCAGACATTGCACACAACACCAGCACTGAAGAAGAAGACTAAGAAGAAGAAGTTCATTAGTTTTGCTTTTATACACTCTATGGTTTTGCCAGTTAAAAGTAATTTCTGTTAGATATGTTTTGTTCAATCTTTCCCTTTTTGGCTGATTATCCAAAATGGGTTTCAGGCCTTTTGGTTCTTGCCATGGGAAGGTCTCATGTGTGTGTTTCAGGGTACTAGTTTGTACCAGCCAGGTTTGCTCCGTGCTGAAATAGGATGTGTGTGTGTGTGCATGGGTTCCCACCCTTCAGTGCGTGTGTGTGTTCATGTGTGTGTGCATGGTTGGCTCCCTAGCCTGTGTCTAGCCTTTGCGGCACGGGCCAGGGCTCTGCGGCTGCCCCGGGGCCACCATTGTCCCCGGTCTCCACAGCCCAGTGGCCACAGATGTTCCCCGTTTGATACCGTGCTCCTCACACATACTCCCCACTCCCCTAGATGTGTGGGTGGCCAAGCGGGGCGCCCTGTTGCGTGTCACACTGGCACGCCATTGGCCGCCTGGTGCCTGCATGTGACACTGAAGGGGGGAAGCCATCGCGTCTACAGTTTTAATCCTGCCACCATGCATAATGGAACAGAAGTAGCCCCAAGTGGAGAAGGAAGCTTTGCGTGAGGAGGTGTTCATAAAAGGATCATGGGTAAATGGGGTGCGAGAGGATAGAAGAAGAGCAGAAGCATGCTGAGATGTTGTTAAAAGCACCTCGAGGAAAAGAAAAAGACTTTGGAAGACTACTAACATCTCTCCCCGGTTGTGCTTCTGTATAGGTTTGTTCGCATGTTTGCATTGCATGTAATGCACAAGGAAGGATTGATCTGGTGGCTCAGTGCAACAAACAGGCCGTTCAAATTAACGACAGATCAAGAGAGACTCAAGAGACCTTGGCATTACAGCTGAAGAAAAAACGATGCTCGCACGGAAACACTGTTACGCTTGCTTTCTAAGCACAAATATGAGACGCACGCACATTGAAATGTTTTCCTCTTCCTCTGTACCACCGTTTAAAGATCAGTGAGCTTCTACTGTTCAGTGTGCATGCTTACATAAAAAGTTTCTATCTTTAATTTTCCTGGGAAGATTTACCAAGTATATATGTTATTTTTCCAGCAATGCCTTGTATTCTAGTGTTGGCCACGAGTAGTCTTGTGTTCGTGTGAGCATCATTCAGTTCTTTGCAGAATTACAGATTCTGACTAACAGGTTTCTTCTTACAATTTCTTGACAAAAACGTGCCACTGCTATAATCAAAGTAGCATGTTGTTTTACTTCCCTGCAAAAGAAAATACAGAGTGTTTACTATACAGTTCCTCCTGATGCACAAATATGCAGTTAAGATAAGTTTTACCTTATCTCCATAACAATCTTTAAACAGCTTGTTTGCTCACAAACTGAACTGTTTGTATTTTAGTTTAAAAAAACTCCTACTATTTTAAAAGTCCTGGAAAACATCATATAGACAGACAGGTGACTGCAGTTCAGTGATCCTCGCACGCAAGAAGCACTTTACTGGTCATTTCTTTGTCTGAATGTGACAGACGTGAAACATGCTACACCAGTTTGGTTATGTAACAGTGTCAATTAACCTGTCATTTCAAAATTAAAATGCATACCAGAAAGAACTGACAGATTGAGTGGAAACTGATGAAAGGTCCCGTTTATGAGTGCCACTGCACATTCTTCAAAAGGTTCAAAATCTACAGACGTGATGTGTGAAAGCATATGTGGAATTATTGCAGTTTATGGTTTTATGTGTGCTGGGCAACAATTAAAATTTTCAATCACGATTAATCGCATTGTTACTGTAAAATTGAATAATGAATTCTAAAGTAGTGTATTGCGCAAAAGTGTAATAACATGTGGTTTGCAGACACTTTAAACAAATAAGGTGCTTTTTACCAGCAGTATTCCCTTTACACAGTAGCAATAAAATATTTCTTAAACTTAAACATTAATGTAATCAAATCAAATATTAAACCAAAACTATTTGCCACTGCCAGGGCATTACCTTTTATTTAGCTTGTTATGTTACCCTCAGAGTCCAATTGTCTTGTTGTTTTTTTCTGAGCAGGTATCAGCATCAGGTATCTTTTATCAGGGAGTAGCAGAAACAGTCTGTTCAGTAGGGTTGGGATGATGTCTACAAAACTACATTGAAACATCGGGATGGACGATGGCATGGGGGGGGGGGGGGGGGGTGGGGGGGTCG